>NW_024344374.1:1685746-1845287 GCF_902729225.1 Pteropus medius
TTTTTTTTTTTTTTTTTTTTTTTTTTTTGGCTAGGAAAGGAAGCTAAATGTTACATTTTATCTAGGCTGTTTAGGACTACTTTCTGGACCAGATTGGCAAATTTTTCTCTGAAACTAGAGAATAATAGGGATGTCAGAAACGGAAACCAGGCCTGAGGGAATGGGCTGACAGAGTTTTCTTAAAAGAAAGTTGGGGTAATACGGTGGTTACCAGAGGGGAAGGCGTGTTGGGGGAGGATGCAGTAGGTAAAGGGGGTCAGATATATGGTGATAGAAGGAGACTAGACTTTGGGTGGTGAGCACACAATGGAATATACAGATGTATGTTATAAAGTTGTACACCTGAAACTTATGTTGTTAACCAATATTATCCCAATACATTTAATTTTTAAAAAGTTGGTGAAAGTAACCTATAACTACTCCACTCCAAATTTTAAAAACAATGAACACTCTTTTTGATAAATGATAACCAATGGCCTCTCTCTTAGGGTGAACTTTCCAATGCCATAATCATTGGGTCTTTTCATAAATAACATAATTAGGTTTTCGGGGACCTTTATAAATTACCAGTAAATTGATCTCCAAATGATAGGCCTTTATAATCAGCTTTCTCTTTGTTAGAAAATCAGCCCATAGAAATCATACCCAAATTCTAAATAGCCAAATCTAATTTTATTTTTCATGGTTGAAAAAATATAGTAGATAATAACAGTGTTCCTGGGCAAAATCTACCCTGGTTAGTACGACCATTTGCTTGTACTCAGCATATAGAAGTGCATACATTCCACGTTTCTCCCCATTTTAAATTGGGACTGCCTCCGTTCCCTAGGGGCTCTCGCCCATTCCTATTTAGGTTATTTCTCTTTAATCGGTTCCTGGAGTCCAAGGTCTTGAAGTGCTCAAAATCTAAGGTATCTTGGCCCCATTGGCTAAGGCTCCGTATCCTTCTATACATAGACCACTGGCTGCAGGAATGCCTTTCTTGATTGTTAATAGGAAACATAGGAAAGCAGGGGTTTGTAGATCGGGGACTAGAGTAGCATCTGGGAATCACACTAGTAATGAATTCCCAGCCTGAAGCCTCACCCCATATTACAGGCTTAAGGCTGCAAATGTTCCTCAGTCTCTCACTAGTTTCACCTTTTGGAAAATGAACAGTTCTTTTATCCTTAGTGTTATAAACCTCCGGAGGAAATTTCCTCTCAAAACCTAGTCAAGGCAAGTGCCACATCCTCACCTTCTGACACATAGTCATCATTTGAAATGGCTTTAAAGCATGGGAAAACTCCAGTTCCTGACCAGTCAAAAGAATTTCTCTGAAGAAATATCCCGCAGCTCTTCCTTTTCCTCCTTCTCTTCCTCTGTCGTAAAGACCTGGGCTAGGTCATCTCTAACATCTTTAGGGAAGGCAGCATGTTGGTTTAAAAAGACTACAAGCGTTTGAATTAGGCCTGATTTTGGATCCCAGCTTCTTCATGTGGGGTTTGTGGTATGGGACCTCTCAGCCTTAATTTTCATGTGAGTGAATTGGGGAAATGATATGTACTTCTAAGAGTTTTTACTTAGGATTAAATGAAATATAAAGACCTAGGTGTAAGTAAGTACCCAAGAAATGTTCTGTTTTCTACTCCCAAGTCCTTTTCTAATTCTTCAAGTGGGACTAAAGAAACTGTGGGCCAGGGTAAAATTCTTCCTCAGAAGGCTGAATACTGAATTTGCTTATGAAAAATTTTTCATTATATCAAGGTATTAAAGGATAAATTGTATGGTTTATGAATTCAGAGACTTTCCCAAGTTGCCTCCCTCTCTACATAGGACTTGTATCTTCATTTTATTAGTCAAGCTGTTGTCTCCGAGGATCTTCTTATGCTAGCCCATGTGCTACTTTGTTCTTTGATTCCAAGCAGTTCACTCTGTACCTCCCTAGATTTGGTGCCTACTCTGCCCTGGACTTTTTTTTTCCCAGTATTCTACTTTTTCCTAGACATAAACCCTCACTTCCTTTTTAGTAAACCTCTGCCCAGCCAAAATCAGATATGTCATGATTTAGAGAAGGAAAGAATTTAGAATACTTAATTCTATTTAATTGTCTGTACTGATGTATGAATGCCTATGTCAGTATTAATAAAGGATAATTGAAGATATTCATTTCCACCTTCTTCCCCCAAATTTGTGCTTCTGTCTCAACTAGGCAAGAATCAACAGAGTATGTGATGCTATTTTCAGCTGCTCCACATCAAACTGAAGTTCTAATTATAGTACATAAGTCAGACAGCCAATTCAATGGTAATAGCTTTTGTACAGGACCAGTGCTAAAGTAGATAAGTGTAAATTTTTCTAAAGAGAAATCTCTGCTTCTCTATTCTCAGAATGCTCAGAATGCTCCCCTTGCCATCCCCCAACCCAATGCAGAGATTATATAGGAACATATTAGCCAGCCCAGCAGCTATATATTGATGATCAGCTTACAGTGGGGTTGCAGGGGAGTATGAGGAAAATTAGAAGTTCTATACTTTGTTCTATAAAACAATCGTACTGTCTTATGCACCATTTTTTAAAGAAAATTACCAGATTTTGTAGCCTTCTATTGACTCATTTAGAGCATGGGAAATATTTCATGTGTTTGTTAAATGAAAATTATATGTAGCTATTTGTGTGTCCCTTCTACTTCATAACCAGAAAAACATGTATGTGAATTTTCTAAAGAAAGAGATATTTTAAACATGAGTAAATTTTAGTGTATGCTTACCAGTTTATTATTTGGTTTTATCTTCTGGTACAGATCGTTTGTGGTTCTACTGAAAATATCTTTAATATTATTACTTTGATCAGAATTTGTAATATATAATCTAGTTTATAATGATGAATAAAATGTTTCTAATCTCTTGAGATGTTTTATGTTTATTTTTGAAGTTTGCAGAAGAAATAACAGCTACTAACATTTATAAGCAATCTGGTAAAATTATAATCTTTCACTGGTACAATATTTCTAAAATTCAGGTCTGGGAATCCAAGCGTTCTCAGTGATAACCAGCCAAAGACCTTCGGTTCCAAGCCTCAGCCTGCCAGCCAAAGACCATCAGGAAAACAACTGTAATCAAAGAAAATTAGGTTTATTAGCTCATTGCAGCAAGAGAGAATACCCACCATTGGAAACCATAACATTTTAAGAAGAAAGAACTAGAAGGGATTTTACAGATTTAAACTAAAGTAAGAAGTATGAAGAGTAGCTACAGTGGAGTGAAAATAACATGGCATGGAGTAAAAAATCCTAGTTTGTCTGATTCCAACAATGTGTAAAAAGGAATTACACACCATGACAAAGTGGGGTTTATTCCAGACATATATGGCCTGGTTCAGCATTCAAAAATCAACAACATGAGAGTCTGAATGTTTCCCCCCTAATATTGGAAACAAGGTAAACATGTCTGTTCTCACTACTCTCATCCGATATAATCCTGGAAGTTCTCACCACTGCAAGACAAGAAAAACAAAATACAAGTAGGAAAGAAAAAAATAAAGCGCTTTATTTTCAGATGACATGATTGTCTACATAGATAATACCAAGAAATCTACCATAAACAAAACCAAAAACCAAACATAAACTTCTGGAGCTCATAAGCGAGTTTAGTATGGTGACAGTATACAAGATTAAGATCAACACCAAAGAAATCTGTTGCATTCCTATATTCTAACAGTGAACATATGAAAACAAATTAAAAGCATTTTATAGTCACTCCAAAAAAAGGAAGTACTTAGGTATAAACTTAAAACGTATACAGTATATGTATGTTAAAAATACTAATGAAAGATATAAAAGGAGACCTAAATAGAGATACATAGCATGTTTATAGATGGGAAAACTAAACATAGTAAAGATGTCACTTCTAACCAAATTGATCTATAGGTTTAATGCAGTTCCAATCAAAATCTCAGCAAGATTTTTAGTAGACATAAACAACCTTATTATAAAATACATGTGGAAAGGCACAGACTCTGAATAACTCAAGCAATCTTGATAAAGAAGAATAAAGTAGCAGAAAGATTTGGAACTGGAGGACTAAAGTTTGTCCTTACAATAGATGTGCCATCTGACCTTATAAAGTAGGTGTTTATCCCTTTTTTTGCATATGAAGAAGCTCCAATTTAGAGGTAAAAGAGATCTTAAACTCTTATCTTCTGTTTTGAAATGCAGTGGCTACTCTCTGCCAATTCTAGTTAACTGCATATTAAAAAAATTTTTTAAATTAAAACTTGAGACCAACTTCTTATACTAAAAGTGAGAAGAATCACTTTACCCAACATTAAGGCTTCCTATATACCTGTTGTACTTGTTATGAGCTGAATTGTGCCCCCTGACATTCATATATTGAAGTCCTAACCCCCAGTACCTCAGAATGCGACTACATTTGGAGATAGGGCTTTTAAAGAGATAATTAAGATAAAAAGAGATCATATGGGTGGGCCTTAATCCAATACATTGGTGTCCTTATACGAGATTAGGGTACAGACGAGCACAGAGAGAGGGAAGATGTGAAGATTTAGGAAGAAGAGGGCCATCTACAAGCCAAGGAGAGAGGCCATTATCAAAAAGACAAGACAGAGCAAGTGTGGGTGAGGATGTGGAGAAAAGGGAACCCTTTTTCGCTGTTGGGAATGTGAATTGGTGCAGCCATTATTGAAAACAGTATTGGAGGTTCCTCAAAAAATTAAAAATAGGACTACCATATGATCCAGCAATGCCACTTCTGGGTATATATCTGAAAGAAGTGAAATCACTATCCCAAAGAGATATGTGTACCCCATGTTCATTGCGGCTTTATTTACAATAGCCAAGAAGACATAGAAGCCACCTAAGTGTGTATCGGCAGATGAATGGATAAGATGTGGTATAGAGAGAGAATGAAATATTATTCGGCCATGAGGAAGAGGGAAATTGTGCCATTTGCAACAACGTGGATGGACCTTGAGGACGTTGTTTTAAGGGAAATAAGTCAGAGAAAAACAAATACTATATTATCTCACATGTGGAATCTAAAGAAACGAAACTCAGACACAGAGAAGAGATTGGTGGTTGCCAGAGGCAGGTGTAGGAGTAGAGGAAGTGGGTGAAGGTCAAAAGGTACAAACTTCCAGTTAAATAAGTTACAAGGATGTAATGTACAGCATGGTGACTATAGTTAACAAAACTGGATATTTGACAGTTGCTAAGAATAGATCTTAAAAGTTCCCATCACAAGAAAACAAAAATTTTTAATGTGAGGTGGCGGTTGTTAACTAAACTTATTGTGGTAATCATTTCACAATATATGCTGTTATCAACTCTTACATTATATGCCTAAATGTATACAATGTTATGTGTCAATCTAAATAAAACCGGAAAAAAAGACATTACCATTTTTTATCATAATTTCTCCCATGAACATCTCATAAGATTTTCTTGAACTAAATATTCATAAATATTTAACATTTTAATATTAGTTCTTGCTCAGCTGATAATTAGAAACCATTTTCTATGTTGTCATTGGTGTGAGGAGTGACTGATCAGAACTTCCAGGCAGTTCAGCCTGTGCCTCAGCTCTGCTCCTCACACTTGTGGTTTTGGCAAATTACAACCACAATGAGATAACACCGCACAGGTATTAGAGTGGCTAACATTTAAAACAGTGATCCCACCAAATACTGTAGTTGTTTCTTTTATGGTTTTCTTTTTGAATGTGTACTATGCACCACTGTTTGTACTATGATTTTACTAGCAAGTGCGGACATTCATAATACGCAATACTCTTCATCATAAAATCAAAAGGAATAATCTTGTCCCAATTTTTAGAAAACAGACTTTTAGTTTTTTGGTTTTCTCTTTTCCTTCAATTCTTCATTGAATTACTCGGTAAATTTAATAAGCCTCTTTAAACTCTATTTATTCATTTATTATCCTTTTGTGTCCTTTGTAATTGACTTTTCCCTAATTAGATTTATCAGCAAAAGTCCTTCAACAACTAGTGGTGTTCTTAGTTTTCTGTAACTTTACATTTCATATTTATCATCATTTTTTTATCTAAAACTTTTAAATTCAAATTTTATCTATAGTTTCAATAATTTGGAGAATATTTTCTAGTGAATGTTGCAGGAAAGGTGATTGGGTGACTAATTTTCTGAAAATTGATTACCACCAAATGTCTTTCAGGTGTCTTAGAAAAACAGTGGTCTCATAGTTAGAATGTCTAAGAGTTTGTTTTGGATCTTAAACTGGGTAACCCTCTAATCCAGCCAGATCCTGCATAGCAGAAAAACCAGAGTGATTTAACAAACAAAAAGAAAGCCTTCGCTTTTAGGATGCTTTCCTCTCCTCACAGCATGCCAGTCATAATTTGCTAGAAGCCATCTTTCCCCCATAACCTAGTGAGAGAACAGGAAATATCTATAGCAGTGCTGTCCAAAGAGAGCATTCCATATACTGGAAATGATCTCTGTCCAGTACAGTAGCCACTAGCCACATGTGCCTATTGAACCCTTGAAATGTGGCCAGTGTAACTAAGGTACTGAATGTTTACTATTATTTTAAATAATATAAATTAAGTAGCATCATGTAGGAGATAGCATAATGGACAATGAAGTTTTAGAGGGTTTGATGGGACCAGCAAGGGCTTAGGAGTTGTAGAGTTCTGGACTCAAATCCAGGGGCTGCCACTTCCTAGTTTTGTGATCTTGGACTAGTTATTTAACTTTTGAGCTCCAATTTATTTTTCAATGAATGGGGCTTAATACCTACCTTTAAGAGTTATAAGACTCATAGGAAATCTGCAGTATCTGGTATACTTAGTACGTAGTGGATGCTCAGTGAATGGTAGCTATTATTATTTTCACTTATTTTTATTTCTGCCTTTGACATAAATTCTATGAACTTGTATTTTCCTGACATAATAATTTTTCTGTAGAATTTGGTATCTCAGAGCTCTCCTGAGTAGAGGACCCCTTCCTGAGGACTGTGATAAGAAGTGACCATGGCCTCAAGGGCACAGGGGCAAGGCCTATCCTTTAGGGAGATAGGACATGCGATTAAAACATAACACTTAACAGAATAGAGTCTCAAAGACCAGGCTTAGGTAAGGGGACCAAGGTTCCAGACTTTCTAGAAGGTGGCCTGAGTACCTGGGCTAGAAAAAGCTCCAGGAAAGAGGGCAGGGAGAGAGACAGTGAGGTTCAGCTGGATCTTAAAGATTAAACAGAAAATTTGAATAAATGAAGAAATGGAAGAAAATATTACTGAATAAAGGGAGTTAGTAAGATCACAGAATGTACTCTATGGGGCAGTGAATAAGACCATCTGGGTATGTATGGATGAATAGTAAAAACAAACAAAAGCACAACTAGAAAAGTGGCCAAGGAGCAGAATGTCAGGGCACTGAAGATCCTGCTACGGAGTTTGGGTAAGAAAAAGCAGAGAAAGGTTATTTTTGAATAAGAGCATGGTACCTTCAGTAAACACTTTTGGCTAGATGACTACTCAACAGGCATTGCACTAAGGCCCAAGGTTCACTGACTCGACAAACATTCATGAAGCCCCTTCAAGGCCAGAGTTGGGATTTTGGAGAATTTAGATTCACTGAGACTGATCCCAGAAACCCTGAGATTCCTAAAATTGCAGGGCACAGAGGACAGAGGACAGACAACTGAGGTTCAGCCAGGTGGATATTAAACCCCAGGTGGCCCAGGTAAGTTTACTCCTAGGAATTCCCAGTCGGTGCTAGGCATGTACACAGTCCAGGGTTAGGAATTGCTTGAGGCTGAGGAGCGTTTGGTGTTGGACTGGAAAGTGGAGCTTGGGAGCAGTGCTGCCAGCCACAGAGAGGAAGTATGTTGGGACCAAGGAAGGTGGGGTCTTATCCAGGGAATTCCAGGGAATTAGAACAGTCATTTGGGAGCCAGGTCAAAAGCTCAGATAAATTGGGGCAAGAGAGTTGGTAGTGAGGTCCTAGGCTCTAGTGAAGACATGAAGGCAGTTTCTGGAAAGTGGTAGGGGAGGGGGACACAAAGGAGCCCAGTGGTCAGTGTTAGGCCTGGGCACCGCAGTGCAGGCAGTGCAAGAGATATGAGGAAGAGGCTGGAGCCATTCCTACACCTGCGGCTTCATTAGAAACTAGGACATTTGGACTGTCCACAGGACAAGTGGACTGCCCACATGGAGATGCCGCAAGGCTTACCCTCAGGAGCTGGAGAAAGCAGAAGGCAGGAAAGGAGATAGGCTCAGTAGAAATGTTAAATTCTGGGTCTTAACTTGGTCCTCATTTCCCTGCTGACTGTTTGCCTCTGCAGACTCTGGTCTCTGAAGGGTAAGGATTTGCTGTTCTAGTTGTTAAACCAACCTTACTTTCCCCATCCTGCCTCCCACCCTGAAAAGGCTTGGGATTCCACTGGCTTTCTGGGCCATTCTCGGCCACTAATCAGGCCAGGCCAAGTCCATATTGTTTTCAGTCTTCCTCACTTCCACCCAACCAGATGCTGCCTGGGTCAGAGAGCTCACACAGGGGCTGCTGGCTAATGGGGTCTGGACAAGCCTAAAACTCCTACCGGGATCAGAGTGGTGGTGGGTGGGAGGCTGCATCTTATTAATACAGTCTGCCTCAGTGACACCATAAGTCTCAGAACCAGGTCCGAACCCCTAGCTGGTAACCTACTTATTTTCAGGCAATGTTCAAAGAAACCACATCCCCACCAACTAGAAAAGATAGGTGTGCTCTTGGGTAATGCAGAAGTGTCTGCATTATGAAAAGCATAGGTGAGAACAGTGGTGAGAAATCAGTTTCCTCTGTAGGTTTTTATTGGTTATATTTAAGGTAACATCCTCTAATTTTCCTAAGTCTCACTGAAGCCTCCTGAAAACATCTGCTGGTTTAGAGGGGTAAAGGAGACCCTCCTTCATCCCCTAGGATGGTGTGTGTGTGTGGGAAGGGGGTTGGTAGCAGGGGGGGGGCTGGGGGGGTGTTGTTTAGCTTGGGATTCGTCAGTCTGGGAAGCTCAGGGCTCTGGGCAGCTCAGGCCTGGCAGATTTCCCCCACCTGCCTGAAATTTGGCCAGGCTGAGCAGAGGCCCCTCCCGAGCCCAATCCTGCACCTCCACTCTCCATCCCCTGGAGCCGTGGCCTTTATTTCAAGTCTAGTCCCCAGGGGGCTGAGTGGGGAATGAGGACAGCTGATAAGCCTAACAGTATTGACTTTATGGGGAGTGTTCAATGAATTTACTTTCTGCAAGAAGGCTGCACTCTTATCTGCTGCCCACAGAGCATCTAAATCCTCATCTAGGGGACCCACTGATGAGTCATGTCCCCAGACAAAGACAAGAGAATAAAGAGGAAAAGGGAAGTTGCACCCCACCCCTTTCTTTTCTCCAGTACCTGGTGCTGCCCCCTCTCCCCCGCCCCTTTGCTTTCCTGCTGCCTCTGGGTTTATTGGCTGGAAATACAGCTCCAGGCCTACAGAACGAAGGCCAAGCCAGCCTGGTCTTGACAGCATCAGCAGCTGGGCACACCCAGGGCTGTGCGTCCCTCTAATTGGTAACTATGGGAAGAAAAACCCACGCACTGGAAGCAGTTATGTGCCCTGCTTTCTGCTACAATGGTCAACATTTGCTCTGGACAGAAATACCCACCTGGCCTCAGCACCCGGTGCCTTGGTGCGAAAATGTGTATGCATGTGGGTGTGTGGGTGTCACCATGGGGTCCTAGGCGTGGGGAGGGGAACAGTGGAAATTGTAAGAGAGAGCCTGATGCTCAAGGGAAGCTTTTCTTTTCCCCCACTGACTTCTCCCTCATCCAGCCCTGGGCTCTGTGTGCTTCACATAGTGAAAGGAAATACATGCCTTGAGCAGCACGGAACCTAAAGCAGCTGGAAGGAGAGAGGTGGGAGCCAGGATGCCGGGTTGGGCAAATGAAAGAAAAAAAATGAAAGTGCCCTTTAGAGCTAATGAGAGGT
Organism: Pteropus medius; assembly: GCF_902729225.1. Taxonomy (NCBI): domain Eukaryota; kingdom Metazoa; phylum Chordata; class Mammalia; order Chiroptera; family Pteropodidae; genus Pteropus; species Pteropus medius. The sequence continues at coordinate 1,695,718 of NW_024344374.1, forward strand.
GTATGTTCAGATTCCCCACCTAGATTTTGGATAGAGTTTTTCCGGTAATAAAAACTCAATAAAACAATGTTTATTGAGCAACTATGATTTCATTAGATGCCTGTTACCATCATTTTTAAGCCTTTGCTACAAATCACTAACTTTACATACATTAGCTCACTGAATCTTCACAATAACCCATGAAGTTGGGTTATTATTTCCAATTTACAGCTGAGAAAATTGAGACTAAGAGAAGTAACTTGCCCGGGCTGACAACTGGAGCAGAGATTCAAACACTGGTCAGTCTGCCTCCACAACCAAATCAAAGGTCTTCTCTTAGCAGCTACACTAACATACCTCCCACTTGGTATTTCTCAATACTTAATTCCATGTAATCCCCACCATAAAAGCAATGAGATTTTATTATTATAATTTCATAGGAAATAGATTCAGAAGGGTAAATTTTTTCTCAATACTATCCTTTTATTTCTTAAAGAAGTAGCAATTTGATTGAGAAAATGACAAAATAGCAGTGAACCTCTAAACCCATTAATAAATACCTCTACTTACAATCTAAACCAGTTACCTCATCATTGTACTTATCCTGGGCAAGACACAGAGTTAGACAGCAGACAGAGAAAATGGGGGAAAGAGGAAGAAAGGGCATCGACAGCGTAGTGTTAAACACAAAGCAGGAAACCTTTGTAATTCTGATTTCAGAGAGTAGATGGATCACTCTCCCTCACCCCCTTTTTTTATACAAACAGGGCTCTGTTACATTTGGTTCCAAAAGAAGACCATGCCTGAGATGCAATGTTCACTGCTTGTTAAATGGAGGATGTCTGGTAACTCAACCAAGCAGTAAGCTGTGGCAATCTCCCAAGTAAGGATAATTTTATTTATAGAGTAATACTGTTTCTCCTCCATTGTCAATGAAAGTCACTGTATGCTGTGTTGGAAAAAAGCACAGTAGACAGCAGATTTGTTTCCTTCTAAATCGGTACCATTTTTTTCCTTTATTGTTCCTGTCTATGAGTGTGTCCAGGGCCACAAAACCAGTGTACATCGGAGACTCTGGTCTACAGATTCTAGCATCTCTCCTTTTCTGTCATATGTAGAGAATGACCTTGGAGAAGTCCAAAAATGACGATGAAACCACTAAATGTCTCTTTCCTTATCAGAGAAAACCAAAACGCTCATCCTTCCTTACACCCCTCCCAGTGGTCAGGTAGAGATTGGACCATGTCAGCATATTTCTCCTTTCCAGATGCCTGGATTCCCACATCACCTGCTTTCATCTGCAGTTACTTGCTTTATTATTTTTTTTTTTCTGTTTGTTTGAGGGAGGTTAGAGTGTGGGCCTCAGGGAGTGTCTCAGAGGAGGTGAGCTAATCTTTACGTTGTCCTATGGGTCCTGTGAATGGAGTGACATTAAGATCCATGAGAATTTACAGCCTCTGCTGGCTCTGGAAAGATGTTTGTCTAAGAATCGCTAGTAAAACAGTGTCAGCTGCGTGTGAAGGCTTGTTTCTTTGGGCACGCATTTTAGTATTAAATTTGGGAGTAATATTTTATTTTCTCAAGGGTGATAACTTGTTATGTAACTTCATGATCAAAATATACAATTTCTCATATTAAATGAGAAAATTGGGTGAAATGCCTAACATGACTCGTAGTACTTAATGCTAAATAATGGAGATAGAGTTTTGGTGCCTGGCCCAGAGTTGATGCCCAATGCTACCCACCCCGCTTCAGGTCAGGCCACCGTTCCCTCTCATCTGCATTCCTATCATGACCTCTTAACTAGTCTCCCCACATCCTTTCTTGGTCCACTCTATATAACAGCCAAAATGCTTTTTCTCTGCTTAAAAAGCAATCATCCCAAACCCCTTTCCATGGCCTTAGAAGCATTCACTTCAAAGAAACAAGCTATGTGTCTTCTGACAGAATACGGGCCAGGCTGGAGGTAGCTGTTTGCAGAAATGAGTCACCGTTGTCTTGCATTCATTCAACAAATGTCTTGCCAAACAGCTTTTACATGCAGTGAGCACAGTTTGTGGGATCTAGTGATTAATGAAACTAAGTCCTTGCCCTTCTAACATTTACAGTGTAGTAAGCAAGCCAAGCAAGTAAACTAGAATGAGATTTGTTTTGAAAAATTCAACATAGGAATGAGACTGCTTTAAAAGAAAATCAGAGTCAAAGGAGTTGAAATTTACCAAATAAATTTCCACAGAAAGATAAAACCTATGACCAAGAGTCATACCCACACACCTACACATTAACTGTAAGTGAATGGGCACAGTTTTATTTGGAAAATGCAAATTTAAAATAATATAAAACAAAATGGAATTCATGGCTAAAAGTAAGGCAAAGAAGTTCATTTTACATTGATACGGGGTACAATTCTCTCAGTAAAACTTCCATGAGTTTTTATGTGTCAAATGCAGTGCATCAAAAGGTATAAAGATCTAAAACAAGCACTCCCAGAAAAACCAGAAGGAAGGAATAGACACTAAGTAGTCCAGGGAGATTTTCACACAACTCTAACAGATCAAATAGATTAAAAGTCCCAAGAATATAGAGGATCGATTTAATGGATTGAAAAAAAAAACCAAAAAAAACAAAAACTTTTTTTCAAATAGAGGATATACTTCCTTTTCTATTGCCAATGGGACATTTATGAAAGCTGACCATATGTTTTACCAAAGAGATAATTTTAATAAATATTCCAAAGCAAAAAATGTATGAGTTATATCTTTGACTACACTGCAATACTATTATAAATTAATAGCAAATGGTTACACAAAGATACAACAATAAGGAAATTTTAAAAATATTTTCTAAAAGAAAATTTTAAATAAACAATAGATATTAGAAACTAATGACAAAGATGCTGCAAATGGAAACACAGGATGACACCAAAAGTATATCGGAAGAAAATTCATGGTCTGAAATGCTTTTCTTACTAAACAAGAAAATATGAAAATAAAATAAACACCCATCTAAGAATGGGAGGTGAAGAGAGAACAAAATAAACATAAGCAAATGAGAAAGAGTAGATTTAAAAAAGATAGAGCAGAAATTAATGCATTAGAAAATCATAAAATGATGAATCACAGAGGTAGTCTTTTAAAAAAGAACAATATACAAGCATCTGCTAAGCTAATCAAGGAGAGAGAATTCGTGAACACAGAACATGAAGGATGGGAAAGGCATTAACACAAATACAGAGATTTTATTTAAATCATTGCATAACTATATGTAATGCTTTACTCATAATTCTGAAAATGTCAAAGTTTATATGTCGAAGTATCAAAATTGACAAGAGATAGAACACTTAAAGGTACAAAACCTACCTAGAAGCATTTACCAGTAAATTCTATTAACTCTCAAGAACCAGCCAATTCATGTGACGAATAAATTAATGAATGCATACACAGTAGGTGAATGAAAGAAGGGCTGGATGGATGGATGGACGGACGGACGGATAAATGGAGAGACGGACTAGGGCCTGGATATACAGAATTGGGGATTGGGGAGGTGGCTAAGAATGCGGTGGGAGGAGGAAGATTTAAGACTGGTTAAGGCAGATGCATGACCTCCCGCCAGAATGACCTTGGCCCAAAACCACCTGGGCTGATAGAAATCCCCTCTGAAAACCAAAGTTTGGTCTTTCCTAAAACTGAAAACCCCTGCACACAGGACTAGAGGTCCAGTGTTCACAGGATAATCCAGACAGATCAATTAAGCCAGCAAAACCAGATCCTGACAAGGCCACGCTCTCCTAGCGATCTGCCCTTCCCTCCCCAGCCCACTCTTCCCTCCCTGGGAGACCGCAGGTGCAGTCTCTCCAGGGGGTGGTGAGAGCCATGAATAGTAAGGGTTTTAGCTCAAGCACACAGAGGCATTTAGCTGCCCGAACCTAATCCCCCAATAATCGGATTATGTAAATTTGTACTTCACCCCCTTTTCCCTGGATCTAGCCCCTAAGCTGTCCACATTGGAAGACTGGGATGGGTGAGGAGGCCCCATCATTCTGAAGAATCACTACTAGTGGAATGGTACACCAAAATTGTCCCCGTTTAAAAAATTATAAGACCAACAATCACAGGTAAGAACGTTTTAAGAAGAAGACAAATGTCAACCCTGGTTCCAAGGTTCCAACACAATTGTGCTTCCTCTGCAGTCCTCACTCCATCTTTCAAGTCCTTGTCCACTTGCAAGCAGATGCTATTTTATAGCTTATTGTTTCTTCAGCATCTGATCAATCTTGCTACCCAGTTGCCACGATTCTTCTTCTTGTTCTTTTTTTTTTTCACAACTACAGACTATACCATTAAGAGAATATATTACCTCACAGGTTTTTGGCTAAGATGAAGGGTAATATAGATTCTTGGTTTAAAAATCTAACAAGAGCTCTATCAGAATTGTGATACAGTCAGGCAGGGTGGAAAAGCTTAGTCACCGTGAGCGCCTTGAGGCAGCAATTCCCCGTCCACGTCATACAAAGAAGACAGAAGGGCAGTAAAAGGACAAACAGGCAATGTTTACCACACATATTAGGTTATGTTTCTAAAGGCCCCTGTTGTGTCTCTGCACAAACTGACCAATTCTCTCCAACCTACTCTCCAGTCCTTCCTTTGCTCTGCCACCAGAATGAACCTCGTACCCTATAAATAGAAACATATTACTCCCATGTTCGAGGCACACAGATGCCTTCACATGGACCACTGTCTTCCCCACTCCTACATGTGTAATTCCTATTTAGCCTTTCCCACCTTACCTGGGTTCTGTGCTTTAGATGGCCCTTCTCTGGCCCTCCTCCACCTACCTCGGGCCCATTTCCCACATTCTAGGCCACACTCTGGGTATTTGGGACCCCTGGATTTAGACCATACTATGGATATCCAGGACCTCTGAATTTCTACTCAAATGGCCCTGATTCCATTTTCAGAGTCAGCACAGGGCTCTTTCTTAGGTCTCTGTGCACTGCGAGTCTACATCATATACACAAGACCCCTCACAGAGCAGGACAGAGCTGGAGGGTAGAAAAAAATGGGGCTGGACGTGGATCTGGAGTCTCCATTCGTATCCTTGTCCTGAGTCCCACAAATGTCAGAGGCAGCTCTGCCTCAAAGCCTAGTTTATTTTTTTAATTGTTTATTATTTTTTTTCAAAGCCTAGTTTAAATGTCATCCCTTCTACGAGCAATCTCTGATCCTCCCGCTGGAATCGTTTGCCCCTCTAACTCCAATTTCACACTCTCTGGTACTCAAGACAATCTGTCTTATATCTAGTCATTTTTGTTGTGTCTTCTCCTTCCCAAAGGCTGTAAACTCCTTGACAGCAGATATAGTTTTCTTTACCTTCCTGCCCCCTGAGAACCTAGCAATTCTTACAACAGCTTTTTTATTTATAATAAGAACTGTATTTTTTTTTTTTTTTTTTTTGGAGGATGGGGACAAACAGCTCCAAAGTCTCAGTGGCTTCCAACAGAAAAGATTTATTCCCCATTCATGTTACATGAGGGCTATGGTTGGCTGCGGGTTTGCTCCATGGCTTCCAGGCTGAAAGAGCAACCCCAAACATGACTCTCTCTCAAGCCTGAGCCCAACTCTCAAGCAATGACTCTTAAATGTGAGTCAGGTCTGCTCACATCTCATTGATGGATGCAAGCCACATGGCCAGGCCTCGAAGCAGACAGGGAAGTGCTTTCCATCCACCTAGCGGGGAGGCACTGCCAGCCACATGGGAGAGGTCAGGCTATATAATTCTCTCATAGGGAAGCGGGCTAGTGGTTGTAACAATAACACACTCTACCACAATAAAATTTACGATATTTTGACTGAGAGGTAGGTGCAGTGCTAAATTTTTACTGTTTTGTTTTTCTCATTTAATGTTCAGAATCTTATCACTGTCCCCATTTTACAGATGAGGAAACTGAGGCAGGGGGAAGTTACATCATTTGCCTGGGATCACAAAAGTGGGTGGATCAGAGATTTCAACCTGGGTATACAACTCCAGAGTCCTTTGTTCCTATCCACCAAGTTGTGATGCACTTGTGAATTTATTGTGCCAAATCCTATGCTGAGTCCTTCAGAGAATGTGACGCCTAGAAATTCCTTACTTATCCATTCATCAGTCAGCCAGCCTTTGATGGATGCCTGTTCACTGGGGCTAGGGAGGGGATGGGAAGATAAATAAAATAAGTAAAATATTACTAAATAGAGATGAGTACTAAGGGGAAGAATAAAGCCAGGCGGGAGTATCGAGAGCACTCGTATCTGTGAAGATGCAATTTTAGATATTATAGTCAGAGAACCTTCATCGAGAAGGTGACATTTGAGCAAAACCTGAAATATGACAGCGCCATGAGGGCAGGAATTTGTGTCCGTTTTTTTGAAGTTGCATTCCCAGTGCCCACCATTGGCTCTGGCACATAGTAGGCGTGCAGTAACAATTCGTTGAATGAATAAAAGGAGATGAGGGAGAGGACTATGTAGATTACTTGGGGAGAGAGTGTTTCAGGCAGAGGAAACATTGCAAAGGCCCTGAGACGGGAGGGTGTCTGGTGTGATCCTGAAACAGAGGTTGGAGTGGCTAGAGCTGAGGAAACTCAAAAGACAGAAGGAACAGGTCGGGTAAAGTGGATCTCAGGAGCCATTCCAAAGACTTGAGCTTAACTCTGAATGAAATGTAGAGCCACCAGGGGCTTGGGGCAGAGAAGTGACAGGAATCTGACTTGGGTTTTCACAGGATCATTCTGAGTAATGTTGGAGAACAGATGGAAAGAGGCAAGCTCAGAAGCAGGAGGGCTACTGCAATAACCAAGTCCCGTGCGGGGCACTGGAAACTGAGATAAATATATCTGGGAATCTGTCCAGTGCCGTGATTGTTAAACTTGGTCTCGTATCTTAATCTCTTTTTGATACTTTAGTAAAAATAGGTTTCTGATCCCACCCCCAGAAAACCTGATTCGGTGGGTCTGGTTTGTGGGTGTTGAGATCTGCCTCCCCTCACCTTCGATTCTGAAGCAAGTGGTTCTTTTCCTACAGTTGGAGCCTCACTTGGGTTTAAATAATTGCCATCTGATGAATTACCGGCGGGGCACTTAATTTCCGAGGTTTGTCGACGTTGGACAGGGTTAGTAAGCTGCATGCCGGGCCTTTAGCTGCAGCCCAGGTGGGTGTCAGGACCCCTCCCGTCCCCGAGCCTTACACAAAGCGGGGTTCTCCTTCCGCCTCTGCCTCCTTTCTAGGGCATAAGGAGGGCTGGTCTCGGGAAGTGGGGGGCGCGGGAACTGAGGCGGGACCGGCAAGAGTCCCAGGCGGGAAGGAGCACCGTGGGCCGCGCTAACAAAGGGCGGTGTCCTATAAAGGCAGCGGCGGAGGCGGGCGTCCAAGTGAGGGCGCACAGGGCCAGCGACAGCTACAACGACAGCGCGGGCTCCAGGGCTCTGGCTTTTGGCGAGGAGGTGCGTGGACTCCGAAGGAAAGTGGGCGCCGCGGGGACAGGGCTCGTGGGCCAGGGGGTGTCCCCCAGAGTCTTCCCTCTCCTCCCCCCCCCGCCCCACCCCGAGTCCGAGCCGCACTCGCCTGGGAGGGTAGGAGTGTGAAGGCGACTTGGTAGCAGCTACCAAGTCTATTTGGTGAAAAGACCTGGGGACTTTCTGCAGGGCAGCGGCGGTGGCACAGGAGCCTGGCAGGTCCTGTAGCGCGCGTGTTGGCCGGGCGTTTCGCTTTTATAAGCGATGCGGGAGATATCCTACAGATCCTCAGAGGGAGGTTTAGAAAGCTCCTGTGTCCTGGTGAGCAACACCCACGTATCTGGCAGGTGCGAACCTTTAGCATGAGATGCTTTCCTGGACTCCTGAACTACTTATTCTTAAGGCTAGGCACTGCAGACAGGGGGAGAAAAGGTTATAAAAACGAAAAAGGAGAAAGTCAGGTAGTGAAGCGGGCAAGGAGGGGCAGCAGGTAGTGTGGGGCGGGTGGCGAGCGTGAGTGTTGAGCACACCTTGGAACTGGTGATTCTCCCAGTGTCCACCCAAAGGCTGGTACTCACAGTAAATGTACCTATTTAGAACATCAGCGTGCAGTTGTCTAACGAGAAAAGTAACTTGCATAATTATACTTATTCTGATTTTTAAAGAATGTATGTCACACACACGCACACCCACCCAAACTGGCTACTGCTGGGGAATGAGATTGGATGGATGGATGGATAGATGGATGGTTGGATGGATGGGTGGGTGGGTGGATATGTAGATAGATAGATAGATAGATAGATAGATAGATAGATAGATAGATAGATAGATAGATAGATAGATAGATAGATGATAGAAAGATAGAAAGCCTTTTATGTTTTACTTTACATTCTTGTGTACTGCTTGATTTTTTTTTCTTAAATAAACATGTGTTACTTCTATAAACATATCAAAAGGCAAAGCTGTACCTGATGGAGATTAGGCACCTTCCCTTAACCCAATTATGCAAATCACCCTGCATCTCCTTTCTGGAGAGTGTTTTCACTTACTGTCAAGCGAAAGATAAAAGAAGAGACAAACACACAGGACCATATTCCAGGAAGGTAAAATTAAAGTCTTATTTTAAAAAGTGCCATATGTGTCTAAATGCCTGGGACAGGCCACTTAGGAATGTTAGCTGTATACCTGTGCTGCATCCTTCTAGTTGACCTGGGCTCAGTGTCCAGGAACTACCAGCACAAAAAAGCAGCAACTCCTACTGGGGGCATTAGTCAACCTTCTCTGGGAGTGTGATTGTCATTTGTTTCTCTGGTAACCTGTTGCCTTCAGTGATGACACTATAAACAGGGGCTCACACACACCTATGTTGTTAGTATTTACCATAACATTCCTCCTGCCCAGACATTCCTATTCAGGGTCCATGAAATCTACCCACCCAGGGGGCCATAGAATTCAGGGGTTTTATATAGTTGAATGGGGAAAAAAATTACATCTTTATTTCTACAACATTTTAATCTAAATTTAGCATCCCCTTTATTTGTAAATGTGGGCAATAAACTGCAGTGGTAGTAGCAGTACTGGTGACTTTGTCACCAATAGAAATCATAGATACTTTCATCTCATGTTCCAGATGTTGCAGATATTTTGAAAAAATCATTTACATATCACTATGTAGAAATTATGGTAATAAATCTATTTAATGTGTTAAAAACAAAACACATGAATTACTGTGCTGCAATTTTACGTTAATTTAATAACTATTAAATATAATTGGTTATTTTATATGTCTGTCTCCATGCATTCAAAATCATTATTTTGAGAAGGGAATTAAAGGCTTTTTATTTTATGTATTTAAAATCATTGTTCTGACATGGAATCCATTCCTAGGATTCCCCAGACTGCCAAAAGTGTCTATGGCACAAAAAAAGGTTATGGGACCCTGACCCAGCAGGAATCAGTAGTGACACAGATGCATAAATACCCAAGCCCGGAACACAGGCTCTGCCACTGATTCCCTGTGTGACCTGGGCCAAAATGCTTTGCCCCTGTTTTGACATCTATGAGATGTTTTCTGACTCCATGGCATCTGGTATATTTTTTAAGCTCTTAAATTAATGTGAAATCAAGATTAGCAGCAATCGGTCCTTGCAACTGGAAAAACACTAAATGTAATTTTCCTTTGATTTAATGAGGACTTTAGTAATTTTCCAGTGACTTCTACTTTGAATTTTTCCAGCTTGTTAAATCACTGATTTCTATTTCCCCCTATGGGGAAGGAGAGTAACGTACTTGAGGATAAATCAACAAGTAATTATTAAGCACCTCCTAGGATGGCAGGCCTCCTCTCAGAAGCTTGTCTTCTCTTCTCCCCATTTCCTCTGTCCGCTTCTAGCACAATGGGATAGAGCCCTCTTAGAAAAGAACACCAGTTAGTTTATCCTGCCTAATCTTTTTCTTCCCAGCTTGAAAAAGACCCCCCATGAGACTAGAGTCGACTTAGTGAATGAGTTAAAGCCTCTTTTGACAAGGGAAGCTTGAAAGTAACTTTGCTCCCACACTCCCGGGCTGCAAAGCAGCCAGCCTCACTGTGAGCAAAACGTGACAGTTTGCTTTCTATCTAAAAACCCTCCTGATTTAGGTTCAAACTTTTATATTTTAGGTATAGCTGAGCAGAGTTCTGACAACACTTGTATTTTCATTGTAGAACCAAAGGCGAAGATATTCAGAAATGGCTTAGGTTAGATAAATGGCAATAGGCAGGGTTTTGTGGCTTTTCAGAGCAGAAAGAGGCCTTGGGGATCACCTAGTTCTGGTTCACCCGTTCACTTTGGGAGGATACATAAGAAGCCTGGAAGCATCCCAGAATGCCTGGGTTATGTGCTGTTTCTCTGCTTCGACTGCCCCTGTGCTTCCCTCTGCATGTTACACAGGCAGCGGGTCCTCCAGGATCCAGCAGCCAGCACAGTATCTGGCACATAGTGTCAGTAAGGATTGATACCAAAGCTTAGAGGGCATATGATTGTACCTGAACCATGGGTTTAACTGGGAGTGTCTCTGCAGAGAGAGGAAGTGGACTTTTGTGGCTGCTGGAGGGAGCCTGAAGCCAGTCAGTGACCTTGAGCCACCATGGTTCTGCTTACCACTGGGTTCTCCACACAGCACTAGACTCTCCAACCCAGACAGAAGCAGGAAAGACAACAAGAACCAGGCTAGGGACATGTTCTGGGAGTATAAGGATGATTATTTCTACATTAAAGTCTATAAACTTTCTAATGTTTTTCTATTTGAAGCAATTAATATATGAATAATTTATTATAAAAATATAAAATGATACCGACTATAAATAAAACACAAAAGTTTCCTTTATCTGTCTTCCTCCAACCCACTGTCCTCCCCTAAGTAAGCATTGTTGACAGTTTGACTTGAATCCTTCCAGGTATTTCACTTTCTGCGCACACACACACACACACACACACACACACACACACACACACATGTCCATATCCTAAAGAGTGAAACACACACACATAAAGCTCAGATCTTTTCTACTGCATGTAGCTTCTATGTTAGGGGAAAAAAATTACAATGAGTATTTACTTTTCTGTTTCACTTGCGGGGATAATTATAATCATTTAACATCTATTGAGCACTTGCTGTGTGCCAGAACTTCACTGATATACTTTATGTGTATCATTTTGTGTGTCCTTATGGGTAGTACCCTTAGTCGCTCTTCAGTTATGAAGCATTTGAAGCACAGAGAGGTTAAGAAATTGTTCAAAGTCACACAGCTAGGAGAAGAACCAAAACAAGGTTCTGGCTCCAGAGCCTGTGCTCTTGACCACCACATGGATGCCTCCACTGATGGCTGACTCCTGTAGTGTCAGGGCTTGAGGGTAACAGAGTGACTTGTTCCAGTTAACAGAGTAGCTTGGGGGTAACAGAGTGGCTTGTTCCAGATCATCATTTGGTTCCTATGGAAGGGCAGAGATACCAATTCACTGCATAGTAAAATGACTTCTGGAACATGTCTGCATCCCTAAGCCAATCCCAGCAATGTCTACAACACTATCACCACAGCCAATGCTGCTTATATGTATATGTAGCATGAATTAATATACAAAAAACTGCCTGGCATAAAGCAAGTGCTCTGTTTGCTCTCACTTTCTTCCTGTACAGTTTATAGGATGCTTTCATATGCAGTGTTTCATTTAATCCTTCTAACAACCTTATGAGGAGAGAATGGTATCATTAGCCCATTTGATAGTTGAGGAACTGATGCTCAGGTGAACTGATATAGAGCTGCCTCGTGGCCAGTTAGTGTTTGGTGCTGTGACTAGCACACACACCTTCTGAAGGAAAGGATGGCTTTCCTCTTCTATTTGGTACTCTTGCTGTACCTTCCTGTAGGACGGCAGGTGTCTCGGATGAGACGCTTTCTCATTAAATATAGTTTCCCCAGGCATCAGAGTCTGTTTGGAAGGTAGAGCAGTGGTTCTCAACGCTGGCCGCACACTGAGATCCTAAGGCGGTGCACTGCTTGGATCTCACAAGAAAGAACTTGCAGTTCATTTACAAGGAGTGCAGTTAGCCCACAGCCTTCAGCTGCAGTACCTTCAGGATGGGCCTCTGTGTTTTCTGGGCAGCCCCCAGCCAATGACTGAGCATGGCAGGGCTACCAGGATCTGGCTATTTCTGCCTAAGCAGGCTTCTCCTCTACCAGGCAGGCTTTGCCCCAGATCTCCCTCCATGTTGGTTGACAGGCAGTTTTTCAGATTTGCATTGCAGGCTCAGGCTCTTCTGACCAGTCCTGCTACTTCTCTGCTTTCCTTTCATGGGTATCAGATGTGCATTGCAGTCTAGAGGCATTCTTTACCCAGTTCTGCTTTCTTCCCTTTTTATCTTTCACAGGCATTAACCCCTGGTAAACTGCTTGTGCACTAAACTCCAGTTTAGTATCTGCTTCATGGAGAGCCCAGCTGATCTACCTGGGCACTTTAAAAAACTACTGATAACCTCAGAGATTTTTATTTAATTGGTCTCGGGTCCAGCCTGGTTGATGCCAGTGAGCAGCCGGAGCTGAGAGCCACAGGAACAGAAGAAAAGTTGAGAGGCATAAGTTCCAAGTGTTTTAAATTAGAAAAGACCTGCTTTCTCATAATTCACTGGGGCCTCAAGAAGTCATTTCTTTATGTTCTTTTAAAACAATAAAATAGGCCCACCCTTTCTTACCATACATGCCAGTTTTGAACCCTCCAACTCCTTCCTGCATTGTAGACTTTTAGCACAAACAACAGGTGTGGAAGGAAGCTGGCATTTTGAGAGACATCTGCTGAGTTCCTGCCTTTCTACTGGTGCTTCATATAACTTAGGTATGATGGTGTTTACCCACAAGCTCATATCCTCTTGAAAAATTCAAAAAAAAAATAATAATAAAAGTAGAATTTAGGGAAAAGTTTATTAATGATGTTGACCTGATCATTTTGGTCTTGATATGATTCTTTTACATCTTTCCTTAGTCAGCAAGTGTTCTGGAGTTGGCCCTGAGTGTGAGACTTTGTGCTGTGATTTTTAAGTGCTTCTATATGTGCCACCTCTTCCACCAACCATCTTAGAAGCTCCTTGAAAACAAGTACTCCATGCGACCATATCCACACACCCAGCTCATAGCACAGGGCCTGGCACAGAGGAGGTCTACATGAATGGTTAAAATAAAAGAATAAAGGCACCAACAACTGAGAGATTATAGCAGGCTTGGTTATAGAAAAATAAGATATCACCCCATCAGGAATTTTTAGTACCCCACAAGTCATTTTTATTTATAAATATATTTATTATCTTGTCGTACTTATTCATCAACACTTTAATAGCAATTACTATGTGTCAGGCATTGTTATAAGTGATTTAAATTTATTATTTCATTTTCCTAACAGCCTTTGTCTAACAGCAAGAGATACAGATGTTCAGTGAGGGGAGGTCATGGAGTGCGGATGAGGGGAGTATTCTCCCCTCATGGCTTGGGCAGCTTCACAGAAAAAGAGAGTTTGAACTGTTCTTTAAAGAATGTGTAGAAATAGGCAAGGAGAATCAGCAGGAACTTTAAGGAACAGAAAAGGGTATGGGTAAAGGGGTGGAGTTAGGGATACTTACTATTTGGGGGAACAGGAAGGGGCCACTGCTGAGGGAGCTGAGACTGGAGTGGGTGAAAAGCTGATAGTAGGGAGCCAAGAGCACTGGCCTGTCAGGTGCTGCTGGGCTTTGGCTCATTTGCTGGTGCATCATCAGAAACGTTCCCACTGATGTATGTCAACCCAAGCCGCAAGGAGAAAAGGGACCTGTGCCTCTAAGAGTTAAAAGTGGCACAGTAAGATTTGGTTACATATGAGGATAATCCCCTCACCTAGAGTTGGAGAGGTCATCTAAATGGAGACTTGGGGAGGCCTAGATATCTTCTATAGCATCCATGCCAAATCATCACCCCTACCTGCCCCTTGTCTTTCTTCTTGTCACATGAAATATCCCCACTTCTGTTCTTCGTACAACAGTGTTTCAAGACTCTTCATCATCCTGTTTTTCCTCTTCTAAATGAGGTCCAGTCTGGGTATTTTAGCTCTTACACAGTGGGGCCCAAATCTTCCATGTGAGGTCTACCAGCTAAGAGGAGAGTTGTGTTACCATCTTCTTCTCCAAATATTAGCTCATAATGGCATTATAGCTGTTTTTTCCTTTTTTTGAAAATCCATATTCAATTATTGGCTAAATATATTTTTCATTACTCAATCCTATGCATATATTCAGTTCTCTACTGTGCTCGATTCTGAATAATTAGGAAGAGTTGTTTATAAAGGAAGTAATGGAGGTATTGGGGTAAAACAACCTTATAACTAGAGGCTTCAAAACAGCCAGGGAAAAAAAGGCTGAAAGGTATTGTTCTTACCCTGCCTTTTCTTCTGCCACATATTTTTTCCTTATCAAAAGGAAGATTCAAAAGAACCTGAAAGTGAGGAAATGAATTTTCTAAAATCCGGGTGGAGATTTCAAGTTTTTAGCAGGACATGTGATACTCACCAGGCCTCTTACAAGGTATTGGCCCTCAGGGCCCTTTTTCTCTCATCTCAGGAGCTCAAACATGACCAGGAAGATCTTCACAAATACCAGAGAACGGTGGAGGCAGCAGAATGTCAACAGTGCCTTTGCCAAGCTGAGGAAGCTCATCCCCACTCACCCTCCAGACAAAAAGCTGAGCAAAAATGAAACGCTCCGCCTGGCAATGAGGTATATCAACTTCTTGGTCAAGGTTTTGGGCGAGCAAAGCCTGCAGCAAACAGGAGTGGCTGCTCCAGGAAATATCTTGGGACTCTTCCCCCAAGGACCCCACCTGCCAGACAGGACTCTACTTGCTGACTACCAGGTCCCTTCACCTGGCCCAAGCCACCACATCCCTTAGCCTGGCTCTGACTTATCGCCCAGGGCAGCACTTGTTCAGAAGTGACTGGCTATCAACAGCCTTCTTCATGTTGCAGAGTCAATTTGAGGGATAATTTGTGGCATGAATTTAAGCTTCATAGACAATGGCTTAGGGACAGCTGCAGGGAGCCGAAAGAAGGTCCTAAGTAATGTGGCTTTGGAGTCTGCCACCCACTGGGCTTCAGGAAGAGCAGCCAGTCTCTATTTTATATATCCAGGATCTGCATAAGATGTTTTTTGAAGAAAAAAAAAAAAAATCATAGGTTAAAAAGAGTTTCGAAAATCATTGTTTCACTGAACACGTTTTCAGTTATAGGGAAGGAGTTTTCTTATAATGCACCTCAGATAAGTAGAAAGTGCTCCCCTCAAAACATATTTGGAGTTTTGCAAAATGAGGCATATTTGATCAAGGGTGAACAAAATAAGTCTTCAGGTTGACAGATGCAAAAATAGCCCTTGCAGAAACCAACCTGGAGCCTTGTGGGAAAATCTATGGAGAAAAGACCCTGCTGGCATGTGAGGATTACAGGCACACAGCAGATACATGTGGAAGAGCTCTGCATCCTTTATCTCTACGGAAATGTGAGGTGTCACTTGCATCAAGTCATTTCTATACGTGTTATCGCTAAAGCCAAATGGTGGATTATATCTGAGAGGAAAGGACTTGATAATTTATGAATTAGAGTTTATAGTTTTCTTTATGAAAAACAGCTAAAATAGGTTATCTAATGCCTCACTTTCACAAGTCAGGTATTAAAATATCTAATTCAGCCTGAGTTCCTACTGATTTAAAACCTGTAAAATTCAAATATAATTATGAAAATCCAAACATTACCATGTAATGACTCATTTAACAGAGAGCTTAGTTTAAACAAAAGATTTAGAGTAGACAATAGGAATGTAATACCAGATGCTAATGAATTAATGAATGTGTAATTTGTCTTTCCTGCTATGGAGCATTAGCTCAATCTTATGTCGGGAGGGGGTGGTACCCACAAGTCAATGGAACAGTGTGCTTCTGGCAAAGCCCACCACCACATGCCACCCTGATGATGCTTGGATTCAAAGATGAATCCTATAGTTAAGCCCAGAATACAAATAATATTATTTGATTGTCTCTGGAACATTTTATTTCCCCAGCGTTCTTAATGGTATATTGGTTTTAAAGCCTTCTGAACCATGTGTAGAAAATTGGTGGATTTGCGATTATGGATATCCTGTGCATACACAACAGAGGAATTTAAATTTCCTGCCACTCTAGAAAGAAGATTTTTGATTTATGAAAGGTTGAAATGAGCCTCTTTGGTTTTGTGATCAGAAGAAAACTGGACGAAACCCCCTCAAAATCTCATTCTCTCAAAATAGTAGGGCCATTACATTACATCATTAAATTTTATACAGCAGTCACACTTGTAGCACATTATGTTTACTGGAAGCAAATTCCTTCTAGGTCCTTTCTTTAAACTATATTCAGTAAACTTCCCTATGGACCCGGAACAGTTCAGGGAAACACATGAGCACAGAGACCACAGGATTTCCCCCAAATGTGTATTTCTTTCTCATGAGCCTATGTGGACTTAAATTCATCCCCAGACTTCCACAGCTTTGATGATAGTTGTCCATTGAGCAACATTACTTACTCTCTCATCTGGCAGTAAATCAAAATAACACTTTTCGGCAGTATTTTTTATTCAGTTCATTTTTAACATGTGGCCAAGAAAGGCGCAGAGGACCTCTTTGCCTTGTTACAGGATTTTATTACTGTCCTCAGAATGAGGATGCTTTTCTGCTGTTGGTGTCATATCTATGCCACTGAAATGTCACAGAGTGCTCCTGAAAATTTGTGAGGAGATTGAGTTATCATTAAATTATATAAGGGGGAAATTATTTAAAGAAACCCTGCAGGAAATCCCTTTGATAATGAATAAACAGTTAAAGTATTTCTTTATGTACGTAATTTACCTCTTACATAATTTTTTTGGTAAGCTTGGATTTTGGTATATCAAGTTGTGTTAGGTTAAAGTGACTGTCGAAAGAAGTTGTAGGCAAGTGTGGACCAAAGCCTTTGCAAGGTGGCCTTGAGATTGGAAGCTAATTTAAAAATCACTCTATAGTCTTGCTTGGTGTCCTGTACTTAGGTCTTGATGATTGAAGTAGTGAGGATTTACAGTTCAAAAGTATTATAGTTCACCGATGGTACATCTCTTTATGGATCATTTGAACCCAACAGAAGAGTTTAGATTGATTATATCATCTATGCTACTCCGTTACTTGAAAACAAGTGTTTGGTCTGCTATGGACACCACTGGAAACTTCTGGAAACCAGGTATAAACATATCCAATTAGTTATGTAGATCATTAGATTGGCTAATTCTATGCCTTACATGACAGAGGAGAAAATGGATCCAGAGGCTTTTGAAGAGACTTTCTAGATATCACATGGACAGTTGGTGGAAATTCAAGACACGGTGCCAGATCTCCTGACTCAGAGCCCAGCCTTTCTACAGCCCTGTTCAGTCACTAAGTATTTTAGGGTTGAAAATGGACAAGCACCTTATTATTATGCTCATCTTTTTCCAGGAGTGTTTCATAATCTTCG
This sequence comes from Pteropus medius, assembly GCF_902729225.1. NCBI lineage: Eukaryota > Metazoa > Chordata > Mammalia > Chiroptera > Pteropodidae > Pteropus > Pteropus medius. Next base: position 1,713,249 of record NW_024344374.1, read on the forward strand.
TATTCCTTTTTATCAAAGTTGAATTATTGTGCTTTGTAGAATGTGATTAGAGATATCTACCAAAGATTTTATTTGTTGTTTGTGAGTTTTCAACTACTGATTCTAATTTATTGAACTATTAATTTATTGAAAATAAATTAAGGAAATAAATTGTTCTTAATTTTCTTTTTAAAAAGAATTTCATACATCAACTAAGCACATCTACCCATCCTTTCCATCCTCGCAGCCACTCTTCTGGCTTTGAACACTGCCTCCCCCACCACATTGTGTTTAGAAAAAAAATGTCATGTCCTAGCAAACTAGGCCTTGTGCAGCCTGATCCCATTGTACCCTTTTCTTTACCTTCCACAAGCTCTTAAATATATTGTACATACTAATGAAACTACTTCACTCGATGGTCCCCAAACATGCCCCACTCTTTAATACTTCTGACTTTACTCATGTGATTCCATCTTGCACAAATGTTCCCATTCTCACTTGTTCTATTCGCCCCTCTACCTGCACCAGATTCTGCTTGCAAAAATCCTTCATGTCTGATCTTAAATGCCACTCCTTCAGGAAGCTCGACTCATCTTAAACACCATTTCTTACATGAAGTCCTCCTAGATTTCCACCATTCAATCTAATCTCTTCTTTCTTAGAATCCCCTTATGTCCCTCATGGTACTTATTTCCTCTGCCTGTGTTACAGATATTTTTGTAAGGTCTGTCCCTCCCTCCACCCCAAGCTAAAATCTTGAGGACAGCGACAGTTTCTAACATTTAAGCCATACAGCAGCCCTGCAAGTGACCTCACATTCAAATTGAGAAAACTATATCGAGACTGGCTCTGTTAAGAATACTCCTCTAGCCTCTCCTAAAAGATCACATTGAAATGAAATGAACAGGCTGAATTTTCCTGAGAAATCAAAAGTCTAAAAGCTCTTCTTAAAAGTTTGTTTCTCATGATATCCATTCAACATGGCCCTTGGAGCACCTGCCTTATGAGGTTACATCACCTGAGAATGGCTTGAGATGACCAAAATATGTATAAGTTAAGCACAACAGGCTTTGTTCTTAAAAAGGCAAAAGATGAAAGGGGTTTGGGAGAATGGACAGCTTAACTGCTGACCCTCAGGCCAAAGGTTACTTAAAAGTCACATTCTTAAATTCAAAGGTCATAGATAAGTAGGGACTCTAAAAGCTCAATGGCAATGCAAAGTGAGGGATTTAAAGTGGCAGGTGTTACAAAATGCCAAGAAATGAATGTAAAGGATTACAGGACGCCAGGGGCAAGCTCTTCTAAACTGAATTTACACTTCCGTGATTCAGAGTTTACTATAAACAGGGAAACTTTGCCTTTTGTTTTCTCTTTATCCCTAATGACCTATCACAAAGAGATTTTAAAGAGCACTGGATTTTTACATAAGCCTTAGTTAGTTTTGTAATTTATCAGATAATTTATACTCTAAGAATTTAATTTCCAGAGCTCAAGAATTCCCTGGTAGTTGAATGAAACAACTTGTTGAATTGCCTTTTTGGATAACTTTAAAAAACAGGATTGTTCAATATGTACATACACTTGGTCCTGATTAATTATCCTTTTAGGAACCTATCGTAAAGAAATAATCAGAATTATGGTAAAGAATTATATATGTATATCTATTTTAGAAACTTACAATGTAAGTTTAAAGAAAATAAAATTATAATAATAATAGTAAGAGCCAAGGTTCCCTGAGTGCTTACTATATGCCAGGCACTATGCCAAGAGGGTCCTATGTATCAGCTCACCTAATCTTCATAACAATGTTCTATTGTTAATAACATATTGGTTACATGTATTGTTCTCACTTCACAGATGAGGAAACTGAATTCTAAGAGATTGTTTACTTTGTCCAAGTTTTTACTGCAGAGCCAGAATTTGACCATCAGTCATTTTTACTCGAAATTACTGCTTTTCACAGACAGAATTTTTTTTTTACATCAGCGTTCTTAATTTTCTTTGATTCTAACCACCTTAATGGAATCCCATGGACAAGGCATATTCCCCAATAACGCTATTGGGTAAGCAAGCACAACCCTGAAAAAATAAAGTGTACTGTTCAGAAGCACCCACCTGGAGTAACACCACGATGAGATACCGTAAATGGACCGTCCTGCAGAAGCAGGCTTGAAGGCGAGCCTGCGGGAGTGACTGGTTTGTTGTCGTCTGGACTGGTGGGGTGCCAGCATGAAATTGCTTTATTTTTTCCCAGTCACTGCCTTCAGCCATGCTCTGCCTAATCTTCCTTTCCCATTCTATAATGGCATGTCAGGCAGAGCCCATGCCTTTCCAGTGTTTCTGGAATAAAAAGTTCGGGCCTATTCAAAAGCCCATCTCATGTCCTTTCCACCTCTACCCCAACCCTGGCTCTAGCACGACCTATGGCTCAGGACACTGGCACTTGTGAATGTGTATGGAGTGAGTGTGTGTGTGTGTGTGTGTGTGTGTGTGTGTTTACACACAGGGTGGGAAATCTGCTCCTTCACTTCTATCTGTCCTGGTTTCAGCTCCTCTGAAGTTGAGGAGGAAGGAGGCTCTAAGGAAATGGACAGTGTTTTTCTTCATTGTGTATGGGATTGCATTTTCTTCCTATATTCGGTTTAGACTATTTGTATCAATTCTTTTTAACTAGTGATACAAGTCCTAGGTTTAAAAACACTGGAACAACAGTGGTCTTCACTGAGAACTTGCTCCTCCCAGCGAGCATACTCTGTCTTTTATTTCTTTTATATTTTTACCTCCTAAATTCCACAGGGCTACAGCCTTCCTTAGCATAGCCCATCTCCTTCTAAATTATACTTTTAATAAATCTTACTTCTAAATCCCAGGAAAGAAAAAACACTGGAACATCCGAGAGTTAAGCCTCTTGGGTTCAGCAGGACTTTCCTCAGGCAGTCTTAATGGCCACTCTGACATGCTTCCCGCTTTGTGAGAAGTGGAGTGCTGAACATTTTGCATCTGCTCCAGTAGCCAAATCACTTCAGTGTATTTTTCGTATCTTTCACAAGTAAATCAAGATTTAATTTTACCATATCGTATGTGTATGTGAGTATGTGCACGTACGTCTATGTAGATGCCCATGTTCTCTTTCTACCAACTTATAAATACACTTGAGAGTGTACAAAAGTGTCCAAAATTGGGAAGCATAGACCCCCTCACACTTTATGTAGGCATTGCACAAAGAATGGATTTAGAACGATTTCAGAAATGAGACAGTGGTGATTGGAAAATACTTGGAAGGGGACTGGATAGTCTGTTACATGAGCTTGTTGGATCTCTAAAAGAAGTTTGGGTGGGGGTTGTCACATCAGTGAAATCTACCAATATTCCCCTCGCTCCTTTCGGTTTGGGCCAGTGAATACCTAGAGGAGGTTAAAATGGAGCATCAGCTGGCCTGACATCCAGTTTTTTGTTTTTTCTTTAAGGTTTTCGCCAAGGAGGTAGAGGCTATAGATCATAAGATAAATCCATAGGGAAGAGCCTGGGGTAGGGACTGTGCTCCAATCTTATCACATGGTGTAGTAAATATTCTGGATGGGACAGGCTCTAGAGATGCCCCCTCCTCCGCCACTGCTAGACGGAGGATGAGTGGCTTTCTGGGCAAAAACCGGATACATGTTCAGCTTTTAAGCAGTATGTGAGACTAGATCTCAAAATGCTCTCTGAATTCACCGTCCCTGGATGAGTAGATTTAAAAAGGAGGATGAAAGAAGGATGGAAGAAAATCAAGTAAACAAACAAATGTAGTGTTCATCAAACTGGGATCAGTATCCTCTAAAAATCAGCTTTTACCTTGGAACCCTAATATGGGCAAATATATTATAAATACTTGGGTATAAAAATTAGTTTTCAGAAGACAGTCACATATATATTCGAAAAGAGGCCTTTCTAAGCAAAACTTTAAAAATTAAAATTTGCAAGGTGTAAACATCATTTTTTTCTAAGTACTTCTGTTTAAAGAATAGATGTATAAGTGCTAACTGGTCAGGTAAAATGTTTAAGTGGATGGCCTAAATGTGTAAAATGTTAAAAAGCTATACATTTTATCATTTGTGGTTATAACTATGCTAAATTAAAATGGTCTCAATTCAACTGCCATATATTTATAAATTAATAAAGTGTTTTAAAATCTATAGTTTTTCTATTTCAGAAATAATGTTTTTAAATATTTTCTTGAAACAATATGGGGGATATGGTAATATGCCCAGAAAATGATTATCAGAAAGTTATTTTCAAGGCAGGGGGAAACAGAGTGGGACTGGGGTTAGTAACATCAGTATTGAAAATATTTTCGAGCTCTATGAAAGTTTCAAGAGAATGAGAAGACAAGCCACAGACCGGGAGAAAATATCTGCAAAAGAAACATTTGATAAAGGACTGTTATCTAAACTGCACAAAGAACTCTTAAAACTCAACAAGAAGAAAACAAAAATCCTGATTAAGAAGTGGGCCAAAGACCTTAACATCTCCTCACCAAAGAAGATATGCAGATGGCAGATAAGCACATGGAAAGATGCTCCACATTATATGCCATCAGGGAAACGCAAATTAAAACAATAAGATGCCACTATGCGCCTGTTAGAATGGCTGAAATCCGGAACACTGACAGCAACAAATGCTGGCAACGACGTGGAGCAACAGGAACACGCTGCTGATGGAAATGCAAACTGGTACAGCCACTTTGGAAGGCAGTTTGGCAGTTTCTTAGAAAACTAAACATATTCTTTCATATGATCCAGCAATTGCACTCCTTAATATTTACCCAAAGGAGTTAAAAATTTATGTCCACGCAGAAACCTGAACATGGACGTTTATAGCGGCTTTATTCATAATTGCCAAAATTTGTCCTTCAGTAGGTGAATGGATAAACTATGGTATTCCAGACAATGAGATATTATTTAACGCTATAAAGAAATGAGCTAGCAAGTCATGAAAAGAAATGGAGGCAACTTAAATGCATATTACTAAGTGGAAGAAGCCAAATTGAAAATGCTACATACTGTATGATTCCAACTGTATGAAGTTCTGGAAAAGGCAAAACTATGGAGATAGTAAAAAGCTCAGTGTTGCCAGATGTGGGAGTGAGAGGGATGAAAAGGCAGAGCACAGAGGATTTGGGGAGCAGTGAAAATATCTGTATGCTATAATGACGGATACATGTCATTATGCACTTACCAAAACCCTTAGAATGTACAGCACTGTTTGTACATGCAGATCCAGGGGAAAGCCCTTAGACTGAAAATCTACCTCTGTAAGCAGAGGGCAGGGAAAGACCAAAGAAAGAGGCTGGCCACTCCAGTTTCTAGTCTGGCAATTTGCAGTTTATTAAGGAAAACTTATGTATGAGGCACGTCTTAGATGGCTGCAAGACAAAGTGGAAATTCTCTGTGCCACTTGTCGGGCATCAAAGAATTATATAGAACAGGGCAGGGTAGACAGGGGTACTGGTACGCGAATAGTCTTAGGTATGAGAAAATGCTTTACATGCTTGACTGGGCCAGGACAACAGCCTGTTCCAGGAACCAGCATGCCACAGGACACAGGGGAGAAGAGAAGTATTGGTTTATGTCAGAAGGAAAGCATCCATTAAGATCACACAGTCTCTGAGCAGGCTTACAGGAAGCAATCTCCGTTCTGGCCCGGTCTAGCTCACAGGTCCAGCATCTGTCACATTATGGAAAAGGCTCTTCTCCACAAACACCTGACTGGGCAGAGGTAAGAGGACACACACACCTGAACTGGAAGAAAAAGAAACATCCAAAAGGCAGGGAGGAAAAAACCAAACAAGACATAAAAATTCAGGACAACTTGCTCAAAAACTGGGGCCCCAGAAAGGGCTAGCTGGGTAAAGGTGGGTTCAAGTTCTGCTACCCTCTGGTACCCCCAGTGTTACTGGAACCCAGCAAAGGTGTGGCCATGAAGAGGAACTGCCTGATTAGAGCTGCGGTTGCAGAGGTAGGGCAGGGGAGGATAAATACCTGGACCTCTTCCTCTCCTCCCATCCACTGTTCTGCCACTGCCTTCCACTGGTGAACTCAGCCTGAAGCCTGACAGCAGGGAGGCCAGAGTGATGGAAGCTGAGGTTGGATAGGTTTGCCTCCTGGGGCATAGAGTAGGGCCGAATTTTTACCTCCCCTACCCCCAAATAAGGACCAAGTAATAAATTTTAATGAAAGGTTTTTCGATATCTATTGAAATTGATATGGGATATATAATATTAATATATTTTTTGCATTGTTTGGATGAATCTTTACTTGGTCATGGTGTAATTGTACTTTCATATACTGGCCAATTACGTTCCCCATTCATATCCTGACTATGATGTAAAATATGTCTGAAAAATTCAGACCGTTTCGAAAGGAGCCTTTACTAAAATCTACATGGGAGGACAGAGCAACTTGTCTCAGAACACCTTGCATCACTCCCTTTTACACCACTCAACCACCCTGTCTACATAAAAGGGTGTATAAAATGCAACTGTTTCAGCCCACAACCCAGGGAGATATGGGCTGTCAGAGCTAATGAGCTTCTCAGGCCTTCCCCTGATCTGCTTTTTACCCTTTTCTCTGGATGTCAGGCGGCCAGACTTCCTTCTCATACTTAAGGTGTTCCACGTGCTCACTTTGGCTTCTAGCAGACAGAGATTATTTTCCTGTCTCCCCAGACTAAATTTCTTCCCTAGGCTCCCTAGTTTCTGTAAGCAACCTTGCAGGGTCTCCTTTGTCCCTCTCTGAGAGGCTGAATGGTTCCAGGCTTCAGGAGGAAAGATGCTTCATCAGAGAAACTGAGAAGGATAGATGTACTGGTGAAAAGACAGAGGAGACAAAGCAGAGAAAAGGCAGCTCTTAGGACTTGTAAATTCTTTGCCCTGTGTTTGAATATCATGATACACCTTCTTGGACATATGACATAAACAGATCTGAATATGGCAAGTCGGAGATGGGGAAGGGACATATACATATATCAAGGAAGGATTATTCATAATCATTGAGAGCCTGTTATGTCCGGGCATTTTATAGACGCCATCTTTGATACTTCTAACAACCATTTAATAGAGATATTCGCTTCAGTGTACAGTTGGGGAAATTGTGGCTTAAAAGAGTCCAAGAGAAAGTTGAAATCACGCAGCAAGCAAGCAACAAGGCTGGGCTCTGAATCCATGTCTGCCTTCCAGCCTAGGCCAAATTTCTTTTACAGTGTTCTTCTGCTTCGAACAACAGAAACTTCCTGTGAAATGCTTGCTGCAGATAGGCAATGATTAAAATATTGGGGGCGGGGAGGGGAGGAAAGCAAGCACCGGTAATTTGGTTGGTGGTCTGGGTTTTCTAACCAGAATTCTTTGATGAAAGAAAAATTACCCAACGGAAGTGATGGCAGTCCCACTCTTCTCAAATATAAATTATGTTGAATGGCACTGCCGAAGGAGTATGAGCAGAAGTAAGCCTTCTCTACTGGCCTCAGATGTCAATCATGTCTTAAGTCGGGTTTGCACGTGGCTTCCGTTTGGTCCCATAGAGTGAGCCACGTTTAGATGCGCTCTGAACATCGGGTAAACTGGTGCAGATGGTGTTCAGTCCTTGGCGGGTACAGGGACTTGATTTCAGGACTCCTTCGTCCTTGGAGGGGAAAAAAATCTTTCTTCTGCATAAGAAGGGTAAAAGAAATCACTTGCTTGAAACTCAACATTTACTGCACACATAATGAAAATCTCAGTTACATCCATAAACTGTCTATAGTGGAGAAAGGTTCACTCGGCCAAAAATTTCCCTGGCTTCACCTATTATAACAAGTTAATTGTTGAGTTTTTCTTTTGTAGTTTCTAAGCACACATCACCCAAAGGCGTAAACCAACTGCCGTCGCCCAGCGTTTTGTTTTTCTTTTCCAGAAATAAAGAAAAGATACAGAAGTCCAATTCAGAAAGTACTGAGCTCAAACATCCAATGAAGTTTGTTCCCTGCAAGTAAACCCCTTATCAGTCTCCTGCAGAGATTCTAAAACGCTGGTCTCGATAGACCAGATTATGGAGCCGACCCACTCTCAATGCTGAGGAGGAATCAAATCGGCATTCTCTCTGTCAGCAACCCGCGATTTGCCAATCCAGATAAATCAATTAATGGGATGCAGAGCTGGTGTCGTGCCTTTCTCTTCCCCACGCTTACCTCCCTGGGCTTCCCCCCGACTCCTCCGTCCCCCTTTTAATACCATCTAAGAGTCCTTATTTACAAGAGGGCTTGTGCAGGTGCAAGCTTTCGGGCTGGCCGGGGACACAGGAGCGATTGTCGCCCCTCCCCTTCCAAGCTCCAGGCTCCCTCTTTGTGAGACACTTTTCTTTTCTCTGCTTTTCAGACCAAAGACGCCCCTCAGCAGCTAATCTAATCGGATTATGCTAATTTGTACTTCATGAACCCAAACAGCAGAACTAGATCTGCGGAGGGTTAAGGCCAGGAGGAGAGGCGCAACAACTTTGTCGGTAAACCTACCCCCAAAAAGTGCCTAAAGAAAATTTGTCATCCTGTGTTTAGCCTCACAAAGCTGCTACTCTGGGAAGCCCACAGTGCTCTTGACAATTTAAGAGTGCCCAGAAGCCGTCCGTGTTCAGAATAGAAAAGGCAGCGCGGAGAAGGCACAATAAGGGCCACAATGACAAGGCTGTTTGTCCCCCCCTTATAAAGTAAGGTTTCTCCTCTTTCTCCTTCCCAATTTACTCACATTTCCTCTCTTGGCTAATTAATATATAAATTTGGAAGCTGAAGCCAGGTGGTACAACTTCACAACCATTTACTGGCATCTACTACGTATTAAGGATGATGCTTGGAGCTACCTGCTGCACGAAAGTGTCTAAGATTTCACATTTGCCCTTCGAAATTTATACTCTGGTAGGGACAGATATCTTAGGCACAAAAATTAAAAAATACCTGCGTGAGGCCATTGCAGTTTCTCTATTTGTTCTTTTTGTCTCACGTTTGCTGACTCTGCTAGTCATCCTCCCTAACCTTTTACAGATGATTTTAAAAAATAACATGTTTAAAAAAACCTTCATATGAAGCTTTATTTTATTCAAAATATATAACATTAAGTATTACTTAATCTTCATAACAGACCATGAGATTAAAACTGATATTTTCAACCCCATTTTCAAGTGTTGAAATTAAGATGTAGAGACCTTAAATGGCTCATCCAAGAATCATCCAGTAATAATTGGGCTTCTGATTCCAAAATGGAGTGTTTCTTGCCCCCACCCCTAGCGTGCTGCCTCACATACTGCGGGAAGGGAACTTAGAAGGCCAACTTCATTCGGTTGTGTATGAGTAAGACTATATACAAATATTAACATTTTACACTAATAGCTCTTAAAAAATAAAAAAAACCTTTGTGCATTGTGAAATAGGAAAAACCAATCTGAATTTTCAAATGGTTAAGTGAAATGGTTCAACTGGAATAATCTTGACAAGTGGTTTTGATAAACTGCAGCCTATTTTTAGCCCTTAACTTTCCTGTCACTGTTCTTATGTATTTATACCATTCGGCTTCTTCCTTTCTTGGTTAAGACATCTATAAATGTTCCCTGAATGGGTCTCTCCCTGCATTCTGGAGTCAGACCCTTTCAGGCACCAAGTTCCTGTTGCTCTGGATGGTTAGCAAGAGGTGCTTTTAGTAATTAGTTCCTGAGCCGGTTATACCCTTGGGTGATGAAGCCCCAACAGTTGCAAAAATCTTCCCTGGAGATTACCACATACCTATCTCTGTCACAACTTGCAGAGGAACATGTCTTTTCTCTTATTCCAAAGTCCTCATTCCCTCTGGGACCTCACACTGAGTTCTGTATCTGATCTGGGAGACTTGTAATTCACAGTTCATTTATGGAGTTGAAAAGATGGACTATCCTGAAAGTAATGAATGAGTGAGGCCTTCTCGCAGTTTACATGCTCACTTTACCACATCTTTCTCTCCATCACCCCTAATATAGACTAAATATGCAGCAATTATCAGTTTCCATCAAGAGAAGAACAGAATGGCATATTTCATCTCTGCTGTCTTCTCCCCTCCCTTCACTTAAAAAAAACTAAAAAATTATTCACATAGCTTCAGATCTTGTTTTGGGTGGAGAGTGGAAGGGCAGAGGGTTAGAGGTGGAAGATTTCAGATATGTTTAAATAAATAATTTCTTAACACAAAAAAATGTTATTCTCAACTTACAATTGATTGAACATAGGTTTTGTCCGAAAAACTTCCACAACTGGTTTAAATTAGTTCCTTATATAATGGAATATTATAGGTCAATTCCATACTTCCTTTTGCTAGTAGTTTAATATTGAGCAATCTAAACAATAATGAATAGTAGTGGTTTCATGGGTGTATACTTATACCCAAACTCATCAAGTTGTATACATACATTAAATATGCACAGTTTCTTGTATGTCGATCATACATCAGTGATGTAGTTTTTTAAAAAATAGGAAAGATCAAATAGTTATCAGACTTAGTGGTTTGGTGTATCGGGGCTTCTAATAAAGGTATTTTATTAGAAGGTTAATAAATAACCTTCTAATAAAGGTTATTTATTGTCTATCTTTCATTATTTATAAATATTGAACTCTCTGGATGAATATGTGACACTAACTTCCCACCATGGTATTCTTTCCTGCAGCTTTATGCCATTTCTCCAGTCTAAGTAGTGGCTAGTCTTTGAATTTTCTGGGAAGGAGTTAGTGGAAGGATGCCATATGTTTGAGGTATTGCAGAAGGTGGCAGCAAGTTTTCAGTTTCACTCTTTGACCATTTTCCCAACTCCCAATCCCCATCCATTAAATGCTGCAATTGCCAGCTCTTTGCCATTCTGAAGGGTATAAAAGATGATCTGTTTCTGAGCCTAGTCTTTGGTAGATGAATATATCATGGGACAGGCTCCACATGAAGCATCAAGAGACATAGCAGCAGGCCTTAGAGAGCTTTTAATATGATGCTGGGAGGCAGGAGCATGTATGCAACACTTGGTCTCTGCTTCTGAGAAGTAGATTGCTCTATGAAATTGTTCATCAAATAGTGGCTGACTTGACTGTAGGACAACTGTTCTTCCACCTACTTTATACAGAAATTATTACATCCATTCATGGACTTGACCTTGGGCTTCTAGGGGACAGCTGTTACAAATTCTAGACTTATAGACGAGAATCCTGGTCAAGTTCCAAAGTCTCTTCTTTTAGTTGGAAGCTGGTCACACTATGAATTAAGATCTGGGAGAAGGCCCACTATTCAGTGGCCTAATTTGTTGCCATGTGATTGGCCAGTAACCTCCTGAAAGAAATCCTCTGCTTCATAGCCAGGATGGCAGGCCAAATGCTGTGGTGTATGAAATGGGGTTATGACTCTAGTGCATTTGCTAAACAGCTATTTCCCAGACTTTCTTAACCTCTTGAGTTTAGGTTAAGGGTTCATCCTCCAAGAGCTCTCATAATGCCTTCTGCTTCCTGCTGTTGTTTATGCTGCACAATCTTCATTCACGTGTCTGTGTGCCGCTAGAGCAAAGCTCCCGAGAGCCAGGAGGTGTTCTTCATGGGCACATAAAGTTTATTAGATGCATGAACCAGCTTGTTGGAATTTCCTCACAAATATCTCATGAATCCAATGTAGGCAGTGACGGTGGTGGTTGTTTTTCATGTAACTATTGAGCCATTCACCATTCAACTTCTGAATGGCAACCTTTACGGGGAGTTGTGTTCTCACCCCCACCCTCACTGGCTCTCATGATCTAGCAGCCTGATGGAGAATAGCTGCTTAATGAATTTGGAGCCTGACTGCAGGAACCTTTGCCACCCAGCTCAGAGTTCAAAGTGCCCGCCAAAATGTGCAAGAATTGTACCACTACTTAGCGGAAATTACTTCCCTTTAGGAAGAAGAGATCCCTTGCAATGTGCACAGGCATATAATCGAGGAGTCTCACAGTGAACTTGGCATCTGAACTCTCTCCCCCACTTTTAAAGCAGCTCTGCCTTTGAAAATTTTTCAAAAAAGTAAATGATGCGAAGAGCTGATCATTCTTCAGGGCCAAGATTACTGGCAGCTAAGGATTAATAATAATCACCAGGATGATTTTTACTAACTTCATGTGCTCTAGAGGGAATTCTTTAGGAAACAGACTCTACGACAGTATAAAACTTGCATGCAACTTAGGGATTGTTTCTCAGGATTCCAGATGAAACCTCTCACTGAGCTGATGACTTAGCAATGCCTTTGACTGGACTACAAAAACTTACACATGAGTTTTCATACCTTGGCTCACTGTGCTACTCTCACAGAGATTAGGCTTCTTCTCAAGAGACAGAAAACCCAGTCAGGGCCAGACTTACTACCAAGCCTCAAGCTGCCTAGTAAGTTTGTTAGAAAATGTCCTTCCTTCTCTTTAATTGAAAATTTTTTGAAATATAAAATACATATCAAAATCGTATAAATCTTAAGAATGCGACTCTCTGCATTTTCACAAAGTGAACACATCAAAATCATAAAACAGAACCAAAACTCTAGAATCCCCTCCTCCTGCCTCCAAAAGCAACTACTCTCCTGACTTCTAACTCCACACGTTAGTTTTGCCTGTTTTTGAACTCTATAGAAATGGAATCATGCAGACTGTTCTATTTATTTACTTATTCATTCATTCATTCATTCATTCACTTAAATCTCTGGCTTCCTTCTCTTGACATTATGTTTGAGATTTATTGAGGTTGATGCAGGCACCAGTATTTCATCCATTTCCATTGCTGTGTAGAACATAACACATATATTGCAAATGTATACCACAATTTATTTATTCATATTACTTTTGATGAACATTTGGGCTGTTTTCAGTTTGGAGCTATTATAAATAATGCTGCCATGAACGTTTGTGCACATGTCTTTTGGTGAACATATGTTCTCTTAGGAATGGAGTTGTTGGGTCTGAGGTTATCTATGTTCACCTTTAGCAGATAAGCATCAGTTTCCCAAAGTAGTCATATCAATTTACACTTTTACCAGCAGTGTCAGAGAGTTCAAGTTGCTTAACATCCTCACCAGTGCTTGGTTTTACCTCTCTTTTTTTTTCATTTTAACTATTTTAATGAGCAGGTAGTAGTATCCTAGTGTAGTTTAAATTTGCATTTCCATGATGACTATTGAAGTTGAACACCTCTTTATATGTTTATTGGTAATTTGGATGTCTTCATTTGTTAACTACATGTTGAAATTTTTGCTTAGTTTTGTATTGAACTTAAAAAAAAACTGGTTGTCTTTTACTCATTAATTTATATGATCATGTTCTTTATATTTTCTGGGTAAGACTCCTTTGTTGGAGATAAATACATCTAGGAAGTATCTTCTTCCACTTTGTGTTTGCCTTTTTATTTCTTTAATAGTGTCTTTTATAATTGGAAATGCTTAATTATAATGTAACCCTATTTATCAATTTTTTTTTCTTTTGTGGTTAGATCTTTTTATAAGAAGGCGTCTTTAGGATAGCAAATCTTTTTTGGTACCACTTTTTATCTGTCTGGGAAAAATCCTTGTTTGGCTTCTGCCAAGTGTTAGCTTCAGTAGTTTTACTATGGCTAGTCTTCCACATCTTGTCACCAACGTGTTGCTTACTTCATTGGCTTGATTCTTTTTACCTGACATTTTTAATCTGGTAATGATGGACTTTGTTCCTATTTAAGCCAGCTGACTCAACCTATTCTGGTCCTCAGGTTGGATTTCTTAGTTTCAGCTACAATTTGATTGACCAAATTTGCCAATTAGCCACTCTAATCAGCTAGTCTCAACATTCCTATATCTAATTTTATCCCCAGTCCCCTCTCCTGGTTATGGATTTACAATAGTTGTTGGTCCAGTTGCCCTAACTTCCATCTGGTAGGAATGTTCTCAGCCCTCCTTTAGAATATTCTCTGGCTAACTTTTACTTTATTTTGGTACCTTAAAGTTAGGTGAACTTACAGGATTGGAGGCCCTGCCAAAGACTTTTCCCAACTGGACTAATAGATTTCAATGTAGATGACGTCTAACTGAGAGAATGCAATAACAGAACTCCTAGAAAACCTCAAGAACATGCTTTTAGTAAAAGCAATAGCTTCATCTTCATGTATTAAAGAAATATTGTTATTTCTATTTGGGCACACATTATTATTACCAGGTATTAGGATAAAGAGAATGAAATAAGTATTAAGAATAAAAAATAAAACGCAAAACCAAAAGAGAGAAAAATAAAGAAGAAAAACCTATATCTTTTCTTGGAATGTTAAAGACAGTTTTACTGTGTGACCTAAGCATCCTTTTTTATTGCACAATGATCATTTTGTTCATTATTCAGGCCAATATACTAGAGCACAAATTTGAGTATTACTTTAATAATTTGTTATCCAAATTTTATATATTAGATATTTTCTATGAAATTAGGTTTAAATTGAATTCTATTCATCGTAAGAGAAAATTATTAAAGTCCGTATAATGTTGGGTAAGTTCTGCATAATAATAACTTACATTTATTGAGGGCTTTTGCTGTGCTAGGCACTGTCCTTTGCACATATTAACATATTTAATCCTCACAAAGCCCCATGAGCACCAGAGCATTATTGTCATCATTTTAGAAATGAGAAAACTGAGACACAGAGAAACTTGGCCAAGGTAATTCAACCAGCAAAGGGCAGAGCCAGGATTTGACCCAGGACATCTGGCTTCAGCACCTGTACTTTTTACCATTATGCCTCTAAAATTAGTAATAATCTATGTAACTTCAGTAATTAAGAAAGCAGTTGGAAAGAAATGTCTAAGTTCCTTCTAAAAGATCTGAATATCATAGGAAAAGAGTAATGGCTAAGATTTATCAAGCAAGTACCATGTTTCAGGTATATGCTAAGCAATTTATATGCATGCTCTCTTAATTTTGGAAATAGCACCATGAAGTAAGTACTATTAATCCTAGGTTAAAGGTGAAGACACAGGCTATAGCGATTTAGCAACTACTTTCTATAAGACTGTGCAATAAGTAGAGTGTCTGACTCTAGTGACTGTGTGTTCTGTTATCACTACGCCACACTGTCTCCCAGTATGAGAGTTTCTCAAGTGACTTTATACTCCTGGTATAAAGTCAATCGTACAATTCGATATGCTGCTACTGGCTGGTTAAGCCTAACAGAGAGGTGGGTGAAGAGGTGGAGGGAAAGACTTGGCTATTATGATCTGATGGGCCCCATCTGAAAGATGAGATCCATATTTATAAATATCCTGATTGTCTAGCTGACTATAGTGAAGATAGGAAAGGCTTTATACAGGGTTCTCTATGCTGGATTTCTAGTTTCATGAACTGCTTAGAGGGAACAAATAGATTTCCATGTTTAAATTGCTTTGGGAAATTATCCCCTTCTGAGATAATCATAATGCCTGCAAGAAATTGTGCTATTAAAAATATTCTCTTTAGCTTTTTTTTCTGGACTAAGAAAACTGATTAATTTTTGTATGCAAAACTATAAGAATATTCAGCTTCATGGATAATAAATATTTTTACATTTTATAGATTTTACATTGTACATGATTATACAGATTTACAGATATTTAAAAAACATAGTGATTGGAGCAGTCCCTGGAATATATGTTCTATCTATACATACATGTACAATTCCACTAATTGAACATAGACTTTAAAATAGAATTTAGAGCTATGTGATGTAGACATGTTCTGTGTGAAAGCTAGAATACTCTGGGCTCCAGTTATAGAGTACGTATTTGTTGTCCACGGTCATGTAAAGATAGCTTTACACTGGAATGATTTGCCTCCACGATTGTTATGCTCAGAACCCACCTGCAATTGCACTTGCCCTTTCTATTTGTACTTCTGAAGCTTCCTGTTGTTTGGACACATTTATGAAGCTCTAGCTGGGAATCTTTTTGTTTGCCCAAAAATCTGGTGCACATCGCGTTCTCTTTGCTAATGTTTTTGTTCAATCAACCCGTTTACACAGATCACTGACATTTGTAAGTTCCTAGCCCTAGCTACTGTGCATTTTCTTTTAAACTTCACTCATTGACATCATTTTCCAATGTCTCTCCTTCGCCTGTTTTCTGACATAACAAGATGTTAATTGGAATTTATTACCTTGGAATGCCAGCTAGAGATCCTAAGATAAAAGATGTTACCTCCACATTCTAAAGAGAGGAGCTAGATTGTCTAAGTGGGACTTAATTAAAGATAACAACTGGTTCAGAGACTTTCCCTCTGAACAGCCCAGGAAGTCAAAAATTTGAAAGAGAATTCGTAGAAGGGAACTCAAAGAGTCAGAATGCTTTGCTTTTCTACTCCTGTCCCTTGAGGAAGGAGGGGCTTCCCTCCTTCAAACTATTTCAGATTCTATTGAAACAGATGAAGGATTATTTTTTCTCACATAACAGTAAATCAGGGAGAGATAGCTGATACCTTCTACTATTATCTACTATTTTCTTTCTCTCATGGTATGGTCACAAGATGGCTACAGCAGCTCAATGCAAAAAGAAAAGGAGAAGGGCCCATCCCAAGGACATAAGTCACATTTGTAAAAGAAGCCACACTGTTTTTATTGATGTATTTGTCTGTTCTTTTACCAATACCACATTGTCTTGATCTCTGTGGTTGTAGAGTAAGCCTTAAAGTTGAGTAGTGTTGGTCTTTCAGATTCGTTCTTCTTTACTTTGTTCCCAAAAGCATGTCAACAGACTTACTTTTCAGTTTCATTGGCCAATATTCTAACACATGGCCACCCCTTGCTGTGAGGCTAGAAAAACCATATTTAATGTTTTAACTCAACATGCAGAGTTGTACATACATGTTTGGTTAGCCATCTGCTGGTGTCTGCCATAAGTGTAGATGTTGAGAGAACTTGCTGTATAGAAGTCCATGGCATAATTGTGGAATCCACGAATGTACCCCATGAATGAGTCAGCACTGGGAGCCTGCCAGAAAGAATATCAATAGCTAAAACAAAAACAAAAACTATAACCAATACTTGCTAACTAGAAAGCCTTCTCTTCCTTTTCTACAATTTCCTTACCTACTACTTTGCCCCTGGAAAATGCAGAAGATGGAAGGAGCAGAAGATGAGGAAAGGTTGAAAGATCAAACCGTGCCCCTTTTCCCCATTGCGAGCCTATGGGCCAGGCAGCCCTGAGGTGATGGAATGGAAGAAGCTCTGAATTTGATGCAAAATTGATATTTCAACTAGACTGGACTTTCAATTATCTATCTATCTATCTATCTATCTATCTATCTATCTATCTATCTATCATCTATCTATCTATTTATTTATTATCATAAATGACAAGGAAGCAGTGGAATCTGCTGAGATAGTGTTAAAGTATGGAAAGGGGAGATCTGACCCAGGATCTTGGTGGGGGGCTTTGTCTGGAGGAAGATAAATCTACTTACTGATTGTGCCCCCACTGAGTTCAGCTCCTTCAACAAACTGGTTATGTTGGAAACTACAAACTCCTTTAGTCTATGGCCATACTACCCTGAACAAGCCCAGTCCGTCTGATCTCGGAGGCTAAGCAGGGTCAGGCCTGGTTAGTACTTGGATGGGAGACCACCTGGGAAGACCAGGTGCTGTAGGAGTAAAAAAATACAAAAATAAGGGATTGTAAGCTGACCAGGTCCTTGCAATCTGTGAGGTCAAACAAGGGTTGCCTTGCCTAAAAAAATAAAAAATTAAAAAAAAATTAAAAATAAAAATTTAAAAAATTTAAAAAACCCCAAACTCCTTTAATCCTGGCTGTTCATCCAAAGCCCTGACTCCCAATAGGTCCTCCTGGCTCTCATCTGGTGGCCTTTTCATTGCTGTAGGGATGCTGGATCTGTCAGTATACGACAGCTTTGGGAGAGTATTTTGAGTCTGCAGGATAGGAGAAAGCCCAGGAGGAGTACTTAGGGGAGATTGGTTATAACAGGATAATAGCAAATCCTGATCTGTCACTAGCTGCCTTTGTGATCGCTCTCTAGCCTTGAGTTAACTACTCTGAAATAAATAGGCTAAAGGAAATGATTGTAATAGATATCTCTTGTGATGGCTGCCTGGCTCCCTCCCTTCCCATTGCCTTTGATACCTAGGGATGCTTTAGGTCCATGTGACTCATCCTCCCTCCAGAGCTGGTTAACCAGAAGAGGACATCTGTCCCAGAGCAAGGCAGGCTCTCTTTATTGAATAGGGGGACACAGAGACTGAACAATATTGACACTATCAGTAATTGAGAGCAGCTCACACCCACCTGCTGCTGCTGGGCCCAGAAATGCCCAGCTTCTTGCCCTTCTTGGGGCTTGATGGCTCAACAATTCCTTGGTTTTCATGAGGTTTCCCGGTAGCTTTCCAGTAAATCCCTCACTTTGGTTGGGATTTCAGTTTCCAGTGTGAGAAATAAGTGAGCTGAGTCAGATTTTCCAAGTCACCATATCAAAGGCAATATTATTAGATATATGCTGAGCCTAAAGGGTTGAGTGTACACCTAAATTGGTTTATCTCTTAGATCTCATGCACCAACACCTCATTTTACTCATTCAGTGGGTTTTCTTCTTGAGGGCAATTCTCCTTGATGATATTGAACATTATAAAAGTTGAATTCAAATTAAGCACATTTTGTCTGAAACGTCATACATTACACTGTCATTTGGTAGGGTGTAGTTATCAAATACCTATCAAAATAACTTTAGAATGAAAATGCTTAACCAGCATACTAAAGTTTTAGAGGACCCTTTAATATGAAACTTTCTAATCATGGACTCTTTATGGTTCTTTGAAAAGTTATTGTTATTGATTTCCCAAAGTGAAAGGCATGCCACTCAGTGGATAGAAAGCAGTATTGCAGAGAAGAAATAGGATTACATTTGTGATACCGAGTTTTGGGATGTTGCCACCTGGACCCAGCAAGCTGAGACTAGGAAGGCTTATGTGAGTTGTTCTTCAGTTAATTTGATGATAAATATTAGTGGCTTGGCTATAATGTTTGTGTAGAGGTACACACTGCCCCCAAATAATTTATTCATTTATAACGAAGATAAAAGAATGTATAAAAAGTATACAAAGAATCAACTAAAACATGAAAGTATAAATAATCACAGGTGTTGCTTTTTTTCTTTAGCTTTGCTAGAGATCTAAAAACTTTTCTCTATAAGAAATGCTTGCTTGGGAAACCACATACAAAAAGTATTTTAGCAAGTCTATTATTTCTTAATAAGTAATAAAATGTAGAGATTTACTACAATTTCCCCATGTTTTGAACACTTAGTGTTTATGGCACAATCTCTGACATCCAGCAAAATGCCTGGTACCTAACAAGCATGCAAAAAACATTTGTTAAGGGAATTAAAACAAACATAAACATTCAGGTTAAAAAAAAAAATCAATGTAAGTCTCCCTTTGCAGTGCATACTCCCATGCAGCTCTTATCTATTTAGCAGCACATTATGTATTTCCAGTTTCCTGGTGCCAGCATGATTTGTTGACACATCGGAAAAAAAAAAAAAATACCAAACTAAATTTGTTTTTCCTACCCAAACCGGCTCCTCCTTCTTGTTTCTTACTTCTCTGAATGCAACCATAATTCTCCTACTCACCCATTCCCCATATCCTTCTTTGACAAAATTGAGTTGACATCAGTTGACAGTCTATTCTGTTTCTACTGCTTTCCCCCCGCACAATCCAGGTCCCTACTCTTATTGTCCTCAGCCTCTACTACCTTTTGCTTGGACCATGAATACCCTCCGATCTTCCCTATCTCTTTTTACCAATCTATTCCTAATTTTGTTGTTTGGTTGAATGATCCTCCTCCTTGCCCCCCCCCCGCACCTCCCCCCCAAAAAAAGAGAAAGAAAGAAAAAGGAAACCCAGTGTAGCAATTTTAATCCAGTCTGAATTCTGGCTGTGATATGCCTGAGTGTACTGTTGTGATGAAGAGCCTAGACTCAAGGACTTTTTTTTCCAGTCTCATTACTGACTTTGTAGTCTAGCCCAAATACCTTCCTCCATCTCTACCTAGCTTTCAAAGGCTAGTTCACCTCACCACTTCCCTGAAATAATCTTCCTCTCCTGGGAACTGCCATAGTATGGCTCCTATACTTCTCACTACCTGCTTTGTGCAAATTACATGCGTCCTTTAAAAATTTTTTAAATTTCTCTTGGGAGAACACAAGTTTCTTGAGAGCAGGATATTAATCATACTCTTTTTATATATCTCCAATAAGTCACAGTATGACTTGAGTACTGTAGTTGCTCGATAAATACAGGAGAATAACATCAACTTATAGAAATAAATTTGAGATTCTTCCCTTTAGATTGCATGTGTTTATCCCAAACCATAGAACTTTATGTGAAAACGGGTGCATATATGTATATAAATCAAATTAAAAAAAAAATAACTCACTTAAAATAATTTCTTGAAGACTCCACCAAACTTTTGTGGGTTAGTTATATTTAACATATTAGAAGTTATAATAGAAAAAATTTACAGTTTTTTATGTATTCATTTTAAAACCGTAAATACACTAAATGTTAACATTAGCAATGCATTTTTATTCATTATTTATGTTTGATTCATCTGCCCATTCTCCCGGGCCTGGCCCAGATTCCAGCACGAACATGCTGGCCCCTTATTAGGAGAACATCAGACCTGCGGAAAATAGCGAGAACTCTTTCACCCCGCCCACCCGTCGCCCGCCCGCGCGCGCGCGCGCCTGTGGCTCCCCGGGTTCGCGGCCCCGCCCCTCCGCTCGCCGGCGCGGGTGCCAGGGCGCACGCGCAGGGCTCCTCGAGGGCGCGCAGAAGAGCGCGCGGCCGCGGCCGCCCCTCCCCCACCTCTCACCGCGCAAGCCGTGAACCCGTCGCCTGGGCACCTCCGGTGGTGGTGGTAGGTCGTCGTCATGGCCTCTCCGTGGGATGAGCTGACCCTTGCCTTTGCTCGCACGTCTATGTTCCCCTTTTTTGACATCGCCCACTACCTGGTATCCTTGATGGCGCTGAAGCGTCAGTCGGGTGAGTTCGGGGCGCCGCAGACTGGCCACCTCAGGGTCCCCTTCACGGTGAGGACGGCGTGAGCCGGCTGAGCGGCCGAGCTTACCTCTGCCCTAGAAAGTCATGTAGTCAAGCTAGAGGGGTGTCAAGAGCCGGCTCCACTGACCCGTTCAGTACACATGGGGAAACTGAGGCCGGGAAGGGCGGTGGCCCCAGTACTCGCCAAAGGAGTTGCGACCTGAGGTCCGCGACGCCTGGGGCTGGCCCTACAAACCTCGGGAAGGACTCCCCGGACTGGTGAGTGGGAGGCGCTGCAGCCTGCGGAGCCAGGGTACTGCGGGTGCCTGACCAGGAGTTGCGCGGTCTCCCTGGGGTGCCACCACTTCCTTGCAAAGTATTTAAAAGTCACCTAGGAACAAAGCTCCCAGAGGCAGCAAGTCTGACTTAGTCGCTTGGAGTAATGAATAGTTATGGACTGCTCTCCAGTAATGAAAGTTGTATAAACACTTAAAAAGTCTCAAGTAGGCACATCCATCAGGCATACCCTCTTTTATTGAGCTTTGCTTCACTGGGCTTCACAGATATGGCGGGGTTTTTTAACCCAAAAGAAAAAAACACAAAACGCTCCTTACCAGCAAAAAGTTTACCACTCACATGATTGCCATACTCTTTTTATTGCTGTCATCTGGAACCGAACAGCAATATCTCCGAGATATGCCTGTATTCCCTTTAACGGAGTGTGCTACCACCTTGCTTAGCATGTTAGACAAAACGATTATCGAGAAGAGACTGGATTTCTATTTTCGATTTGTGAGTGACATTATACAAGAGTGAGTCATTTGGCATAGATTTACTATCTGTAGAATGGGGATGTTGTGTTAATAGACAGCGTTTTGTGTTCTTTTCACTATAGGGTCAAGGAGTAATATTCATATTTTCTTGTATTTTACATTCAGGATATGTTTGCTCTAATATTGCTTTACTTGTGCAGTTACTTTACCAGCCTTTTCATTTTTTGAATTGCCTCTTTTTGTGAGGTCAGACGTTTGTTTTCTTTTTCTACTTCCTGTGTGTTTATGCTGCCTTTAATCTTCCTTGTTCTACAGAAAGTTGATGAATGAGAGCTCCGGATAATGCTGTACTTGTTATGGACTACTGTTTTTTTTTAAACTTTGTATCTCAAAAATATTTTTTATTTGCATTGAAGTTTGTAGCCCAGTCTAAGTCATTGTTGGTAGAAGAGTTGACTTGGATAAGGGGAATATTATTGCATTAAATCAGGACAGATCATCTGCATAAGCTATTGCTTCCTTGATTTGAAAAGTACATTTTCTCATGTCATATTCAGGAATTGATATTTCCTTGTGTAGGTTAAATCAGAGGTTCTCAAAGTGTGGTCCAGGAACCCCAGGGGTTCCTGACACTTGCAGGTCAAAATTATTTTCATAATAATATGTAGATGTTATTTGTCTTTTCACACTCATTTTCTCACAAGTGTACAGTGGAGTTTTCCAGGGGCTATATGACTTGGGATACTATAACAGATTGAATGTAGAAGCAGTTATGAGAATCCAGCTGTTTTCTGTTTAAAGCCAAACCTTAAAGAGATTTGCTAAAATTTAAACAGTGTGGCTTTTCTCACTAAATGGTTTTTGCTTTGGAAAGTAGTTTTCATAATGAATACATTATTTATGTTAACATTTAGTGCATTTATTATTTTTGAAATGAATGCATAAAGAACTCTAAAAATTTCCCGTTATAATTTATACTAGTCTAATTTTGATACATGCAACCCATATAAGCAAAAGATCTTTGGGGTCTTCAAGAATTTTTTTTGTCAGGCTTTTTAAAGGTTTAATTTACTTATATTCACTTTTTTACTATAAAGTTCTTCATTTTTGGATGAGCACATATAATCATGTAACCACCCCCACAATCAAGATATAGAACAGTTTCATCATCCACCCCAGATTCCCTTCTGCCGTTTTGTAGTCAGCCCTCCCCCAGCCCCAGGCAACCGTTCATCTGCTCACTAATGTTTAGGGGTGCAGAGAAGTCCTGAGACCAAAAAAATTTGAGACTCACTGTACTAATTGAATGCTGTCGCAGTATTGCACATGGTGTGAAAAATATTTTATATTCCAGTACTAGTACTTGCAACAGGTAAAAGGAATAGAATTAACACAAAATAGTATACTATACCTATTTAAGCTTTTACCAAAAGTGTTAGACTAAATTCCACAGTATTGGCTTTTAGCAATCTTAAAATACCTTGTCATTCTAATGGTCAGAAAATGTAGTTTTTATTTGTATCTGTCATGGTTAATAACGAGTTCTTACTTAAGTTTATTGGCCATTTGTATTTTCTCTTCTGTAAATCTATTGAGTTGATCATGTTTTTTCTCTCTAAAATGTAATATAATGCATTTTAAATAATGACTCGTCTACATTCTTGGAATAAACTCTACTTGTCTGATGTATTTTAATTCATTAGGGATTTTGATTTTCTAATACATTATATAAATTTTTACTTAAAATTGGCAACTTTTTCTATCCCCGTGATTGGTTGTATAGAACGCAGACTTATAGTACAATAAAACTATGTACTTATGTACTGCTACCAGGGTTCTTTATCTTCTCAAGCATGTTACTCCTTGAGATTCTGACTCTTGAAATGTACTCTACCACTTCCAATATCTTACTACCCATTTTCCTACCATGTATGTCTTACTATTTGTAGTCTCTGCCTAGATCTTAAAAAATGCTAGCAGAGGCAACAGAGTAAAGGGGGATTAACTCTTTTTATTTGTGACATGGATAAGGATACCATCCCTTTTTTATTTGGTTCAGGTTGTAGGCCTTCACATGCAAGGAAAGATGATGGTCCCCCCTCCCCCCACTCCTCCCCATCCTCCTTTCCTTTTCCGTGTGATTTGTGCTTCATAAGCAAAGATTTCAGGATATTTAAAAAATTGGATTGTTTTTTATTTCTTAGTTTACCTCCATTTATCTCATAATTAACTTTAGTTCCTCCTGAACCCTGGCATCTGATTGTCTATATTTTCAGTTTTGGCTAATAGTATAGGTCTTTGTTTTGTTTTGTTTTGTTTAATTTCTATTTTCCTGGGCATTTTATTAGGAAGTTGGAAAATAAAGCTTTGGGAGCTATTAGGAGCCATTTAAAAAAATTTTTTTAATTTAGTTTCAAGTACATTGGTTAGACATCTATATAGTTAGTAAAACAATCTCCCTAATTGTTCCCTCCCCGCCTGATCCTCCACCTAGACAATGTATTAATGCTAACTATATTCCCTATGCCATGCTCCCCATCCCTGTGACCATCCATCAGCTACTAATTTGTACTTCTTTAGCCTTTCACCCCATTCTCCCAGCCCCCCCCCGAACCCCTCTCCCTCTGTCTGATACCAAATTGTCCACTATATTTGTGAGACTGTTTTTGATTAATTTGTTCTTTTAATTCCTTAGCTTCTGCATATAAGTGAAATCATATAGTGTTTATCTTTCTCTGTCTGACTTAAATACCTTCTAGGTTCATCAAAGCAATATCTTTTTCCATCCCCTCCCTTTTCATATGTATGGGGTCTTGTTTTCTTATCCTTTCAGCCACTCTATCTTTTGGTTGGAACACTTAATTCTTTTCCATTTAAGGTACTTATTGATAGGAATGTAGTTGTTACCATTCTTTATTCCTATTTTTGATACATGTTTTTTCTTCTTAAAGAAGTTCCTCCAACATTTCCTGTAATACTGGCTTGGTGTTGATAAATTCCTTTAGCTTATTTTTGTCTGGGAAGCTCTTTATCTGTCCTTCAACTCTAAATGATATCTTTGCTGGATAAATTATTCTTGGTTGTAGATCCTGGGTCTTTATCCTGTTGAATATTTTTTTGCCAAGCCTTTCTGTCCTGCATAGTTTCTTTTGAGAAATCAGCTGCCAGTCTTATGGATTTTCCCTTATAAGTAACTGTTTTTCTCTTGCTGCTTTTAATATTCTTTCTTTATATTTAACCTTTGGCATTTTAATTATGATGTGTCTTGGTGTGGGCCTCTTTGGATCCCTGATTTTTGGAATTCTCTGAGCATCCTGGGGTTTTATGTCCATTTCCTTCACCAGGTTAGGGAAGTTTTCCATTATTATTTCTTCGAACAGCTGTTCAACATATTGATTTTCTTCAGTTATGCCAATCAGATGGATATTTGGACCCTTAATAGTGTCCCTTATGCTCCTTAAATTATTTTTATAGTTTTGGCATCTTATCTCTTGCCTTTCTGATTGTGTCCTTGGCTTTCCTGTCCTCTAGATAGGGCATCTGTTCCTCTTCTTTATTCACTTTGTTTATTTTTTTGTTTATTCCATTTAATATATTTCTCATCTTAGATAATGTATTCTTTTCATACTGGTTCCCTTTTATAATTTTCACTTTCATTTTTATGTTTTTTTAATCTCTTTGTTGAAGTTCTCACTGAATTTATTTACACTTCCCAAAGTTCGTTGAGCATCTAAAAAACCAGTGTTTTGAACTCTGCGTCTGATAGATTACTGACTCCATTATATCTGGATCTCCGTTCTGTTCTCTCATGTGGTTTCTGTTTCTTTGTCTTCCCATTTTGGCTGCCTTTCCATATCTGCTTCTATGTACTAAGCAAAGCTCCTAAGTCTCCCAGTCTTATTAGTGTGGATTTGTGAAGTAGGTGTCCAGTGGCACAGTCCTGAGAGGGGTTCAGCTGCAGGCCAAACTTAGCCCAAGCCTCTACTCCTCCAGGGCCACCTGTTAAGATTCAGCAAGCAATCCACAGATGCTGTGTTTATAGTTGCCTCAAAAGGCCACACCAGAAACCGAAGCCAGCTGCCTCCACCAGTGTGAGTCTCAGCAAGGAGCATCTGACTCGCTGAGGATACACACCTGAATGTGGCTTGGGTGGGGGCCGCGAGTTGGGGGAGGCGGCTTTTCTGGGCAGAGAGACCTCTGTTACCCAGTTTGATGAAGTCATGGCTATTGTGGCGCTGTGTCTGCACAGCGGGAGTGGGGAGGGCTCAACAGGGAGCAATGGATACTGCTGGCACTTCTGTACAGAACGAGTCTCGCCTTGGCCCTCAGTGCGACGATGTCTCCCTGTAAGTCCCTGGTGCCCCCTGCCCGCAGCCGAATCAGCACTGGTGTTCAGAGTGAGCAGGTCTGTCACCAGGAAAATCTGCTGGAGGACGCGGCCCCTTTAAGAGGTGGCTGCCGCTGCCGCAGCCTCCATCTTATTCAGCTGCTCGGGACCGGGCAGCCCTATGTCCTCGCCCCATCCTTCCTTCTGCTGTTGCAGGGTGCTTTCTTGGACTTCTCCCTAGTTGTATGGCTTGTTCTTCTAGATCCCAGGCGATTTTTCCTTGCTGCTGCTCCTTGTTTCTGTTACAACTTTGATTTGATCGCCAGAGGGATGAACAGAGTCTCTATCATCTGTGCCATTTTTTTTTTTTTCTGCTCTGTTAGGAGCCATTTTAACAGAACGTTTACATCATTGATTTTAATCTTTTTTACCTTACATTTTTCATCTGTCTTCTCTTTTTTATTTAAATCTTCATTAAAATAAGCACATTTCTTGAAGCCTACATTCATATTCTATTGCTATTTTTTGTAAGACTTCTTGAAAATTTAATCTAAAGTTATTTTCATTTTTACCCACACAATCTATTATATTACTCTTAATTCCCTTACTACTATTTTGCTAGCCTCTTTCAAATCACATGTAGTTCAATTAAGCAAATATTCATTGAAATGACTGCATATCAGGTACTATATTAGATGTTGAAGATACCAAGATGAAGGACACTGTTATAGCACTAAAGAAACGCAAAGGGCTGGTGTCGTAGTCTTCTTCTTTTGATTGAGTCACAAAGATTGCGCTACCTTTCCTATACAATAATAATACTCATTTATTTCAGATACATGCAAAACATTACAGTATCTTAATTCTGATCCTTACATGTCCCTTTAAGGTAGGTATTACTAAACTCATTTTGTAAATGAGGAATAGTCTTAGAGTAATAAAATAATCTTCCTAAATCATACAGTTTAGTAGATTATGGAGCTAGTTCTTGGGCTAATTCTGAGATTTTCAACTATTCTGTGCTCTCTTTTTGCAGTGCCCTTTAATGTTCCTGATTTCTCAACATTTAGCAATTTCTCAACAAGTTATCATTTGGCTTGGTTATATTCTCTCAGGATTTCTGTCGTTTCCATATCACTTGTCATTTTCTACTTTGTCAGGAATAAAGTTTGTCATTGTCCCTTCTTCTGTTTGTGGGAGATGAAAGGATTAATAAGTCAAGAATTTATCAGTCCTGGGGATTCTGGAAAAGGTAGCAGCATAGTTTTGCTATCTTTATGGATTGTCATATTAAAACATACAGAAAAGTGCAAAAATCATAAATATATAGCTTAATGAATTTTCGCAGTGAACACTTAAGTAATCAACATCCAGTTAAATATAGAACATTCATGGTACCCCAAAACTCCCTTTGTTATTTGATGTTTTAAAAAGGTTCTGCCCACTGTGGAGTGGAAAACGATGTTTCAGAAATGAGAGTCCATAATTTACTTCTGTATGTTTAGAGAATCTTACTTAAATTGCCTTCCATGTTTTTTAATTGAAAAGGAAGTTAGAATATTTGAGTGACCTGACATAAAATGTTGGTCAGGGAGTGTGATCTGGTAGAAAGAACTCATGAAGCCAGGAGACCTGTGTTTAGTTTAAACTCGACTGCAAACTAGGTAGCTTGGGATATTTATTTGTACAGTGGGTGAGCTGGGCTAGAGCACTGGCTGAGCAGTGTCTCCTCTCAGGAGTCTCAGTTTTGGCTCTAAAGTGCTTTTCCAACAAGTTTCTAACTTTTAATGATTTCCAGCTATCCTTTGTTCCCCAAGTAGTGGTGCCTGCTTTCTGCTGTTGATACCTCTATGATACTGTAGTATTTACTTTTTACCTTTTCAGCAATCTAGTTAATAATTTTATATCTACTTTTTAAAAAATTTATGTTTTAACCTACTTACTTTATATTAAATTCTCTATTAAAATAACTATGTATTTTCTGTTTCCTGACCGGACTCTGACTGGTATAGAAACCTAGGAGTGGGGTTTAACTTCCCAATTTCTGGTTTGCATGTGTCATATCTAAAATACTGGCTACTTCCTGCCCAGAGATACAGTCAGTATAATGTCTTTAGTGTGGTGAGCCAGTGTGATGTTGTATGGAGTCTCAGTATGATCAAAATCTCTGTGGACTTTGTTAGAGAGCAGGAGGCAAGACTCATAGTGTACTCTTAACCTTGCCATGTAAGAGCAAAGTGTTCCTCAGATTCTTTGCAAATTAATATAGAGAAAAAAAACGTGATTACTAGGTTACAGGAGTTACATTGATTTGTTCCAGTAAAAAGACTGCATCTGGAATATCAGCTGCAATTGGAGGTAGCAGCATAGTTTACAAGGTTCATGAAATGTACTTGTCTGCATTTATGATAATCACAGTCATTCTCCAAATCCATTTACCTTATATGTAGACCAAACAGGCAAGTTAAATAGCATGTGATAGCTCTCACCATCTTGTCATCTTTTGAGTTTTTGGTGGTGACACCCATCTCTGTGGTTTTGCCTTTTAAAAATAACTTGGTGAAGAGAAGAAACTGTTGGGGGCTTCTACTTCATCATTTCTGCCATAATGGTCCTCAATCCATGAATCTGAGAATCAGTAGTGGAGATTGTGCCATTTGTCAAATTCAAGTTATACATTAAGAAACTAGAGAAATAACCACAAGTGGGTTGTGGATTTACTTAGCCTACTATGATTCAAACCTGATTCAGAACTCCTTGAATCTATTGTATCAAGGATAATCTCTAAGCCTTTGTGGCCTATATCATTATTTTTTAATAATTTTGATAAAAAGTATGCTTGAGGCATATGAAATAGCTTATGTTGTTAAATTTTCTCTTTTTAAGGAGATAAACCTATGAAGGTGGAAGACTGGGGCAAAAGTTCATTAATGTGCAATTTAGTACTTAACTAAAAAAGTACTTAACATCTGGAGTTGAGGCTAGAACATTCCCCTGCTTCTTTCTGGAAGTCATATCAACCACCAGCAAGCCTAATGTTTTGAAAATAGCTATAGTGACTGTTTCTTAAAAATAGGGACATACTGTAGAACTAAAATAGACTGACTACATCAAAATAAAGAAGTCATGTATGCAATGTATTAAAAAATATCTTTCTAAGCTTTGTTTAACTAAGTCAATGAAACAATTTTAAACACAGTCTAATGATTCACTTTAGCCAGAGTGCGGGATTATTTTCGTAGATGTGATTTGAAGTGAATTTATGGGTGTAGAATGTGACTTTTTTTTTTTGCTTTCATTTCATAATGAAAATATTTTTACATTAAAGTCCATAGGTGATTATATGTACTTTAAACATCTTATACTTTGAATTAGATTCTCAGTGTGACTAATTTTGCCAAGAGTTTTGGGGAAAATAATTCTTTTGATAGTATGTTATAAACATGTTAACTCAAGGTAGGACAGAGAATTTTTTTTTGCTCTTTTAAATGTCAGTATGTTAAAAATAAAATAATGTGTTCTAATTAACACAGCTGTTCCTTAGCTAAAGAATGCGTCTTTTTTTTTCTTAAAATTGAGAAGATAAAAGCGAGAAATTAAAAATATCATATAAACAATTTTTTCCTACCAAATATATTTTTTTCCTACCAAATATTATTTATATGCCGTAAAGATATACAAGCTGTTTCTGGCTAACTTTCTATATTTTCATAGTTTAACTTCACATTAAACTAATTATGGTACCAGTATGATATATTCAAAGGAGCATAACACCAATAACTTTGTCACAATATCCTCATACTGTAAAAATGTGTTACTGTGAAATGTGTAGGTATTGAAGAGAGTGTTATAGAAAGCCCTATTTGAGTTAGAGAAAATTTTCTGGGTGGCACGTTTGAAAATTAGACAAAAGGACTGATGTGTGGGAGAATTCCCTTCAAATCTCTTTTCCTTTTTTTTTTCTTTTTGTCTAATAAAATCTTAGTTTCAGTGATTTAAAACTCTTGGAGTTATGAATACTTTTTCAGTGCCATGATGTGTCATTCTTATCCCAGCCTTGCAATAAGAACTCAAAAGAAGTATATCTTGGACTCAGAGAATTGAGTCAGAAGCAACCTAAGGGTTGCGTTTTGCCTACCTCTTTTCTCTGCGGTCAGTTATCAGTCCATTCAGCAGATAAATCAACAGAGTATCTGACATGTACTAGATAATAAATATGTGTTTTATGTATATTCTCTCATCTAAAATCCTTTTAAGTAATATATTATTCCCATTTTATGAAAGTTGAGATTTAAGCCCAAAGGGGTTAGAGATCCTACCAAAAGGTTGCAAAACTGGTACACAAGCAGCCTCTCTCATTGTGATAATATTAAGGGGAATTAATGGTAGTAAAATTGTAATACTGTATACATAATACTGCATGTTATGGTAAAGCAAGCAGTTAAGCTGTTGAGTTCATACAAAGAGTAAGTGCTGGAACCAGGGTTTATACCCGTGCAATTAAGCCTCCAGAGTCCATACTCCTATACTCTTAAGCACTCTCTTTATATTTCCTTTCAATGTGAAGATGGCTCCATATGGCAGCTAGTGTCCACTAACCAAAATAAAAGATCATGCTCATTTACTGTGCTGACTGACCATTGTCGACATCAGTCACTATTGTATGGGGCAATACTGAACAGTATCTATACATATATTTAGAAAGATATCAATATAACTGTATTAGAGACATAGTGGTATTACATCTTACATAGAGGTTTGGCTCTACAGACAGTATGACCATGTATCATCAAAATAACTTGAAAATTTTTAGGTTTAGGAGAAATTGCTGTACTGGAGATTGACATCCTGTCTTTTAGTAAGTTTCTCATAACCAATTTGTCTTCCAGATTGGAACAGGTCACCATTTCTTGAGTTGTCACCAGATGCATATCATTATACCTTGGCATCACTTCACTTGACAGGATGTGTACACCACAGAAAATTCACATCTGCCAACTCATGTTCACTCCTGGGCACATTTTGTTGTGTGGAATGGTGGGTTGCACTATTTAAATTTTTATCTCTCTCTTTTTTATTTTCTCCTGAGCACATATAGATGAATTCCCATGTTAATACAGTATCATGATGTTACTGTACTGAACTCACACGTACATTTGCATAGTTTTTTTGTTTGTTTTTGCATAAATAGGCCTCTCCCTAACAGGTAACAACAGATAACAGTTTGGTTGTGTATTGCACACCTAACTTTATGTATTACCTGCATGTGTATGTGCCTATAGAAATAAATAGTTTTCTGGTTTCCCCCAGTAAATGATTTCTGGCTGTACATATTGTTTATATACATATGGTGTATAGTTTTCTTTTTGTCATGTTAGTGCATGTGAAGCTGCTACATTCTTTTGAATAGATGCATTGTATTCCTCAGATTGGATGTGACATAACATGTTAAAGTTTTAAGTATACAATTAATAAATGAACATTTTATTTTAAGAAATCCAAATACAATTAAATAATATAATTAAATAAATTTAAAGCTCCTTTGATCATCTTCCCTATTCCCAGGATTTTCTCAAAATAAGAATTAACATTTTGGTGTATTGCAGACTCTTTCTGGGCATTTCATATATATGTGTGTATAGAAATATATAGTGTTTGCATTTTTGCCCATAAATGATTCCATGCTTTAATATTGTTGTTCAACATTATTGTATTTGGTTCATTGTTTTTACTTAAGAGTATGTCTTGGGGGTCTTCTCATGGTGATGTTGACCTACCACTACCACACTCTTGAATTGCTCCTGTCTAGTGTTCCATAGAACAAATGACCATGGCTTATTTAACTGCTTCTCTGATGATGGTCATTTAGATTTTTTTTCATTTTTTCCATAGCATTATACACAACACTGCACTGCTTTTATGTATATATATATATACACACACACACACACACACACACACACACACATACACACACACACACACATATATCATCATTATATATATATATGTATATATATACATATATATATAAATATATTTGAATTTATTTTGGCTTAAAAAGTAGTACAAATAATACATTTTATTCTTTCATGTATCTCTCTATATGTTTTTATGGTGACATTGGTTAATGAAATCCAGTAAGTTCAGCTGTACACTTTAACAGTAAGGCATATATATATTTACACTGTGTGTTCACCTCCCATAGGTTTCTTTCTGTCACTACATATTTGACCCCCTTTACCCCGTCTACCTACCCCCTCCTCCTTCACCCCCCACTCTCTGGTTTCCACTAGTCTGTAGTCCATGTCCACGAGTCTCTGTTTGTTTGTCTTGTTCATTTGTTGCTTTTAGGTTTATATCCCACATATAAGTGATATCATGTGATTTTCAATTTCTTCCGTCTGGGTTATTTCCTTTAGCATGATTATCTCAAGGTCCATCCATGTTGTCGCAAATGGCAGTATTTCATCTCTTCTTATGACTGAGTAATATTCCATTGTATATATATACCACACCTTCTTTATCTAGTCATCTATCGTAGGATACTTAGATTGCTTCCATGTCCTGGCCACTGTGAATAATGCTGCTATGAACATTGGTGTGCAAATATCGTTTCAGATATGAGTTTTCAAGTCTTTGGAATAGAGGGATTGCTGGATCATATAGTAAATCAATTCTTAGTTTTTTGAAGAACCTCCATACTGTTTTCCATAGTGGCTGCACTAATTTGCAGTCCTACCAGCTGTGTATGAGGGTTCCTTTTTCTCCACCTCCTCTCCAGTATTTGTTATTACTTGTCCTGTTGATTATAGCTATTCTAACAGGTGTGAGATGGTATCTCATTGTGGTTTTGATTTGCATTTCCCTAATAGCTAGCGATGTTGAGCATCTTTTCAAATATTTGTTGGCCATTTGTATGTCCGCTAGGGAGGAATGTCTGTTCAGATCCTCTGCCCATTTTTTTTGATTGGATCATTTAGTTTTTTGTTGTTATTGAGTTGTGTGAGTTCTTTGTATATTTTGGATATTAGGCCCTTATCAGAGGCATTGCTTGCAAATATATTTTTCCATTCGAATGGTTGTCTCTTTACCTTGTTGACGATTTCCTTTGCTAAGCAGAAGCTTTTTAGTTTGATGTAGTCCCATGCATTTATTTTAGCTTTTACTTCCCTTGCTTTTGAGGTCAAATTCATAAAATTCTTTTTAAGTCCAAGGTCCTTGAGTTTAATTCTTATGTTTTCTTCTATGCATTTTATTGTTTCAGGTCTTATATTCAGGTCCTTAATCCATTTTGAGTTAAATTTGGTGTGTGGTGATAGACAACAGTCTATCATTCTAGTTTCATTCTTTTGCAGGTGGCTTTCCAGTTTTCCCAGCACCCTTTATTGAAGAAGTTTTCCTTTCTCCACTGTATGTTTTTGGCTTTTTTGTCAAAAATTATTTGTCCATATAAATACGGGTTTACTTCTGGACTCTTGATTCTGTTCCACTGGTCCATGTGTCTGTTTTGCTGCCAATACCATGCTATTTTGATTACTGTCGCTTTGTAGTATAATTTGAAGTCAAGCAGAATGATGCCTCCAGCCTCATTCTTTTTTCTCAGGATGGCTTTGGCAATTCGGAGTCTTTTGTGTTTCCATACAAATCTGATGATTTCTTGTTCTATTTCTTTAAAAAAAGCTGATGGGATTTCGATGGAGATTGCGTTAAATCTCTATAATGCTTTAGGTAATAAGGTCATTTTACCTATTTGATTCTTCCAACCCAAGAACACAGAATATCTTTCCATTTCTTTTTATCTTCTTCAATTTCTTTTAATAGGGTTGTATACTTTTCCTTATATAGGTCCTTCATATGTTTTGTTAGATTTATTCCTAGGTATTTCATTCTTTTTTGTTGCAAGTGCAAAAGGAATTATTTTTTCCACTTTTTCTGATACTTCATTATTAGAGCATAGGAACGCTATGGATTTTTGAACATTGATTTTGTATCCAGAAACTTTACTGTATTTGCTTATTGTTTTTAGTAGTGTTCCTGTGGAGTCTTTAGGGTTTTCTATTAGAGAATCATGTCATCTGCAAATAGTGACAGTTTAACTTGTTCGTTTCCTATTTGGATGCCTTTTATATCTCTCTTTTGTCTGATTGCACTTGCTAGGACCTCCAATATTATATTGAATAACAGTGGCGCTAGTGGACAGCCTTGCCTTGTTTCTGATCTTAGAGGGAAGGTTTTTAGTTTGTCTTATATGATCTTTATCATGTTAAGGTACTCTCATTCTATACTGATTTTTGTTAAGTGTTTTGATCTTAAATGGATCTTGTCAAAGGCTTTTTCTGCATCTACTGATATGGTCAAATGATTCTTATTTTTTAATTTGTTTATGTGGTGTATCACATTAATCGATTCGCGTATATCGAACCATCCCTTTGCCCCTGGGATGAAGCCCACTTGATCGTGGTGTGTAATCTTTTTAATATGTTGCTGTATTTGGATCGCTAGTAACTTATTTAGGATTTTTGCCTCTGTGTTCATGGGAACTATTGGTCTGTAGTTTTCTTTTTTTGTGTTATCTTTACCACGTTTTGGTATCAGAGTAATATTGGCCTCATAAAATGTTTTGGGAAGTATTGCCTCCTCTTTGATTTTTTGGAATAATTTGAGGAGAATAGATATTAAATCTTCTTTGCATGTTTGGTAGAATTCACTGGTGAAGCCATCTGGTCCTGAACTTTTACTTTTTGGTAGGTTTTTGATGATTGTTTCAATTTCCATACTTCTGATCTGTCTATTTAGATTTTCCAGTTCTTCTTGATTCAGTCTAGGAAGGTTATATTTTTTTAAGTACTGGTTCATATCTTCTGGGTTATTAAATTTGGTGTTGTTTACTTTTTCATAGTATTCTTGTATGATCCTTTGTATTTCTGTGATGTCAGTCGTAATTTCCCCTCTTTCATCCCTGATTTTGTTTATTTGTGTACTTTTTCTTTTTTCTTAGTGAAGTTAGCCAGGGGTTTGTCAATTTTATTAACTTTCCTAAAGAACCAACTCTTTGTTGCATTTATTTTTTCTATTTTTTTTTGTTTTTAATTTCATTTTTTTCTGCTCTAATTTTGATTATTTCTTTCCTTCTGCTGACTTTAGGCTTCCTTTGTTTTTCCTTTTCTACTTTTTTAAGATGAAGTGTTATGTTGTTTATTTAGGCTCATTCTTCTTTTTGGAGGTAGGCCTGTAATGATATGAACTTTCCTCTTATGACCACTTTTGCCATGTCCCAAAAGTTTTGATATGTTGTACTATCATTATCATTCGTTTCCATGTATCTCTTGATTTTTCTTTTTATTTCTTCTCTGACCCAGTAATAACTTATTTTGTTTTCCCTTGATTACTAATTAATTGAGGACTTTTTTTTTTGGTATGTTTATTAGTCATTTATAGTTCCTGCTTTGTGACTTACTCATTTATCTATTCTGTTTGTTGTCTTTTCCTGTCGATTTGTTGGAATTTGCTTTATGTAGGTTGGAAAACATTTTGTCCCGGTCTTTTGTCATATAGAAGCTTTAAATTTCGATGAAGTCATACTTGTAAATCTTTTCCTTCATGGCTTTATTTAGGTTAAGTACTTTGCTTCTCTTGTTAAATTGCTAGTTTTTTTTATAAAAATAAAGTGTGTGGAAGTTTTATCAAGTGACTTTTTACTGTCTGACTAAAGGAATAATCATAATAACTTGTTAGTATAGTGAATGATTTTAACGAATTTCTGAGTATTGAACCTTCCTTAAATTCTTTGTATATAAAATCCACTCAGTCAAGATTTATTATCCTTTCAAAAAGCTGATTTCATTTTGTTATTAATGTATTTGTACATTGTATTCATGTTAAAATTATAGTGTATGTCTTTTTTCTTTTTTGCTTTCTTCCCTTCTCCCTTACTCCTATCTCTTTCTCTTCATTCTTTCTGTTTTTACTTTTCTCTATAATTATGATTTTGGGGTTATGTTGTTTCATAGAATGATTTTTCTCCTTTGCTAATCTCTGTAATGGTCATAGCATAAAAATGAGTGAGTAATCCAAAACTATTTTGTAAATGTTTTTCAATTTATTTCTAATCAACTTATGAGTCTAGCAGTTTTCTTAAGATAGATCTTTAACTGTCTTGCTGTTTTTTTCCATAGTGATTTGTGTGTTCAGATTTCTACCTGTTTTTAAAGAGAATTTTGCTAATTTATAGTTTCTTAGAAAATTATTCATTTCAACTACATCTTCACCTTTTTTAGAGTAAATACATGCTGTTTTCCTGTAATTAAAAAACTATCTAAAATTATCTTTTTTCTTCTAATGTTATGCTTTATTTCCATTCCCCATGCCTACTCCTATCTCCTTTTTCTCAGACTTGCTGAGCAATGGTCTGTTTTATTGGTATTTTTATTTTTCAAGAACAACTTTGTGCTGGTTTTATTGATTGCCCATCACTGTCTCCCTCCTTTAGCATCTATTTAATTAATCTACTTTATTTTTATAAATTACTTCTGTTTCTCTGGCTGAGTTTATTCTTTATTTTTAAATATTTTTTCTTTTCATAATTTCAAACTTACGTAAAGGTTGCCAGAATAGATTAAGGACCTCTCATATACTCTATCCACATTTGCTAAATACAGTTGATCCTTGAACAACTCAGGGTTAGGAAGCCACTCCCACCCCTTGTCTCCCTGCACAGTTGAACAATCCACGTGTAACTTTTGACTACCTCCCAAATTAACTCCTAATAGCTGCTGTTGATCACAGGCCTGACCAATAACATAAACAGTTGATTAACATTAACTGTTATATGTGTTCCTGACATATCTGTTTCTTATTTTTTTCCCCCCGATGTTTCTAGGCTGTATGGTTTGTCTGCAAGTTTTTTCAAGTTTTCGCACATCTCCAAAATACCTTTCCAATATATTTATTGAAAAAAACCCATGTTTAAGTGGACACATGCAATTCAAACCCTTGTTGTTCAAGGGTCAACTGTACTTAAATTTTGCCCCATTTATTTTTTTCCAGCTTTACTGAGGTATAATTGACAAAGTTGTACGTATTTAAAGTGCATGAGTGATAATTTGATAGACATACATTGTGAAGTAATTACCACAACCAGTTAATTGGCACATCCATCACAGCAACACTTAAGATCTACTCTCAGAACATTTCAAGTATATATATGGTGTTATTTAATGTAGTCACTATGCTATCCATGAAATCCCCAGAACTTACTGATAACTAGAAGTTTGTATTTTAGCGTTCTCTCTCTGAATGTTTTTATTTATGCATATTAATTTTTCAGAACCATTTGAGTGTAAATTGGAGGCATTTTGCCCAGTTACTTCTAATTACTTAAGTGTTAATTTTAAAAACCACAGTACAGTTATCAAAACCAGGAATTTTAATAGTGATACAGTACTATAATCTAAGCCACAATCCATTTTGAGATTTTATCACTTGTCCAGAAAGGTCCTTTTAAAAATATTCTTTTCCACTCTGGGATATGATCTATGATATGCATTGCATTTATTTGTTGTCTCTTTAATGTCATTTGATCGGGAACATTTCACCAGCCTTTTTCTTGACTTTGACATTATTAAAGTATAGGACAGGTCCCCCACCCTGCACTCCGAATAACCCTCAATTTAGGTGTATTTGATTAGGTTCAAGTTATACATTTTTGGAGAAATATCACAGAACTAATGATGTGTTCTTAGCCGCATTATATCATGAGTCACCTGACATTTGTTTAAAGTGATGTCTGCAAGCTTCTCCACTCTAAAGTTGTCATTTTCCTCTGTAATAAGTAATTCGTTAGGAGACATTTTGCGATTTTGTAAATATTTGTTCCGTATCAACTTTTGACTTTGGGTTTATTTTGTTAACTATATTTTGCGCCTGTCATGTTGAAAGTTAGTTTATTTCAACTTTTATTTTTAAAATTACTTAAGGTTATAAATTTTTCTTAATATGTCTCTTTAACATATCGACTGGACTAGGAATGAAAGGAAACAATAGATTGTTTCTAATAATCTACTGCTAGGAAACTGGCAATAAGAGCCTGAACAGAGTCTTTTGAAGGTGCCTCAAGTCACCCATGTCTTAACAAAACATTTCTAGTCTTGATTTAAATAAAGAACAAAAGATATGGTTTATGATTATTGTGATTGTCATACTTATGAGTAGTGATGTTATAGGAAAATATGAAATTAAGAGTTTATTTCTTTACCTCAGGACTTGTTTAATATACAGCTATCTCAGACCGTATTTTTGTCTTTTTCAGGAGCGGTGGATATGGCATGGAAGAATCCTGTTTCAAGTTGGTTTACTGCTATGCTTCACTGCTTTGGTGGAGGAATTTTATCCTGTATACTGCTTGCGGAGCCTCCATTGAGGTTTCTTGCAAACAACACTAATATCTTACTGGCATCTTCAATCTGGTAAGCTGCCATTATGGTGAATTATTAGACATTTAAGAAATGGTTTTGTAAGATGTTAAGTAGAATTTTTTCCTTTAAAAAAATTTTGTGTTCTTGAAAAGTTAAGGCATGTGCAAGAGAAGGAACCCAGATAAGTGTAAAGTGAGTCTCTTTCTCACTCTTCTTCTCCTGTGTCCTCTTCCAGAGGCATTATCCTTATCACTGTCTTATGTATCTTTAGTGGAAAAGCATTTCAGATAGGAAAGGGCATCAGATATTTGGCTCCAGACAGTTTGTCTTGTGGACCTAACCCATTTACACAGATGCGCAACAGGGTTACAGGAATGTGAGCAACTACACAAAAAGTCCAGGCACTTATGATTCATATATAATAATTGTTCTTGTCA
Source organism: Pteropus medius (assembly GCF_902729225.1). Taxonomy (NCBI): domain Eukaryota; kingdom Metazoa; phylum Chordata; class Mammalia; order Chiroptera; family Pteropodidae; genus Pteropus; species Pteropus medius. Next base: position 1,752,232 of record NW_024344374.1, read on the forward strand.
TATTCTTCATTGGATTTTTCAGGACCTTATGAGATTTCACATTAATTTGTTTTGAATTTAGTTTTGAAGAGAAGAAAAAATGTTAGTAAAAATTGCTTTGAAAAATTGCTGCGAATCAAATCCAGTTATCCTTAAATCTAAAGAAGTATAATACAAATCAGGGTACTTTGTTATATCTAAAACAAAAACTATCTTTTTATTAAAAACCATATCATGAAATATATAACATGTTAGCAATACTTAAAATTCATTTTTATTGTGATAATTTTTAAATTAATATGTAACTGTTCATAAAACGGAATATTATAAACAGTAGTAGCAATGGGAAAAAGTAATAGTGGGAACCTGTGGCAGTGGAAACTAGTGAGAGTAGAGTAATAACTTTGATAGCTAATATTTATTGAGTTGTTATCATGTCAGATAAATTCTTCATATTCACTTTTTATATTTAATCACAAGAGTCCCATGAGGTAGCTATAATAATTAAATTATTCCCATTTGACAAATGAGAAAACAGAGGCATAGAGAAACTTAGCTGAAATTTTCATATTTAGTTAGTGATTAACTAGGATCAAAACCAGAAAGTTCGACTTTAGAGCCTTGGCACTTAACATCCATTGTCTCTCAAATTTGTTTAACCATCAATCAACCATTAACCATATAGTATTCCAGTTGCTATGTGTTTTGAAAGACTTTCTCAAGGACTTTTACTTCTATAACAATATTTTTAAACGGTATTAGTGTTTTGGAGAATTTTTAAATGTGTTTTGGCTGCTGAAACTATGTAAAAAGTAGGATATCTAGAATCTGACGCTATCACTCCCACTTCTGCTCGTGTATACTAATCACTAGTCTTTCATGGGCAGTTGCAGTAGCTTCCTAAGTGGTCTAGCTGCTTTTTTCATTACTCCCTGAGTCTGTTCTTCACATAGCAGACAAAATGGTTATTTTAGAACAAGTTAGGACATATTACTCCTATGCTCAATAGTTTATCTTTCTAGGAACAAAATCTAAAACTCTTACTGTGGCCGGTAAAACCCTATAAAATCTTCCCTTTCACTCTCTTTGAGGTAAAGTCTTTCCGTTCTTTTCCTGCACAATCTGTTCTAGCCACACTGTCTTTGCCATTTCTTGAACACATAAGGTCATAAGGTGTTCAGTGCCTTTGTGCTTGCTATCTTCTCTCTGTCACGTTTCCCCAGAAGGCTCTAATTTTCTATTTTCAGATAGGTTGTCCCTGACTGAAATAGCATCTCCTCTCCCATGACTATCATATCACCCTTCTTTATTTTTCTTCTTAGACTGATTACTACCTGACATATTATCTGTTCATTTCTTTTTATGTTGGTTGGTTTCACTCAGCTGGAATAACAGCCTGTCAGAGCAGGGACTTTGTTTTGTTAACTGTGTACCAAGTACTGTTCTAGGTTCAGTAAATACATTGCTAAAGGAATAGATTGCTGTGTATTGTGATTTAAGGGATTTCTCTAATTGAATAGCAGGGAATTTCAGATCTTGATTAGTTGATCCCTTAAATGAAATAAACTTTTCTATGAATTTATGCTTTCTCGGCTTATACTAAAAGGTATGTTAGAAATGGAAAATAAATGCATTTTTGCGTAGTGAATTAATAATATAATAGAATTAAATTATTCCTCAACTCTTTTATTATCCTTCTTTTACATAAGAGGAAATTGAGGCTCAGAGAGTGGGTAAATGGCAGAATCTGGATTTCAACTCAGCATTTAGACTGTGATCTTAATTAAGAAGAATTTGCATTATGAACACTATGGTCTTTTAATTAAACTTAAATTAATATTGAATAAGTACAAAAGAATATTTATAAAACATGAGAAATAAAATAATTGTGATAGAATAAAAACATATCCATTTAGATTAAGAAAAAATTTTCACTTAAAACATCTTTTTATTATAAAGTGAAAATTCAGAAAACCACAAAATAACAAACAATATGGCCTAAAGAATTATTGAAAGGTATATCTTTGAAACCACTACTCAGGTCAAGAACTAGAGCCTTGTCGTCCATTCTGGAAGTCCCTTCTATATGTCCCATTTCAATCCTAACCTCCTTTCCACCTTAAATAACCATTACAATAACGTACCATTATTCTGACTTCTATCATAATCATTTCCTTGCCTTAAAAAATTTGATGTCTTAAGTCTCTTTTATTGTATAGGTTCCCCCTCCATTCCATTTTTTTTTCCTATATAATTTCTCTCTTAAAGAGCTAGAGCCATTTGACATGTAGTGTTTTCCATAGTTTGGAGTTTGCTTATTGTACACTCATGGTGCAGATCATTATATTCCTCTATTTTCTGTGTTTCTTGAAAATTGGCAGATTGATCCAGAATCCAATTCAGATTCGGGTTAGATCCCTTTAGCAAGACGATAATAGGCCCAAAATGTTTGATTATTTTTTTTTTGTTGACATTAGTACCATTTCACACTTAATGACTGTACCTATTAATTAATGAGGAATTGCAAAAATTGTAGTAGTCTAATTTTGTCTTAGTTGGAATAATATTATAAATGGATAATTCCCACTAATCTATTATTTAATTCCCATTAAACATCTATTACCCAGTTGTATAGTTCATATAGGAAAAGTGGGATAAATACTTGATTTATTTCCCTTTATTTACCAGTTTTTAGGATAATAGGTTTGTCCTCTGCCATTATCCAAAGGTGACTGGTTTTCTTTTAATAATTATGAACTCATGGATTTAAGCATATTTCATAGGTTTTAATAAATTGCAATTACTATCAGTAGTGAAGTTCACATTGTTCCATTTTTGGCTGGTAGGGACTTTTTCAGATTGGCTCCTGAGACTTTGATTAGCTTCCTTGTTAACTTAATATAGGATTCATCTCAAACTTTTCTTATGGAATGCACTCATTTCTCTAAAAAGCTCTGTGTTTTTTTGTTTTTTTTGTTTTTTTTTTTTAGTGAGAAATGACATATTTGAAGACCACAGTTGAAGCACTAGAGATGTTTATTATTACTAAATTGATTATTGTTTCTAGGCCTTTTCAGTGGACAGAGCTAGGAAACAATAAGGATAAAATAACTTATGAGTTCGCATTGATATTTCTATTCAAATTCAAGAACATAGAGCTTTTTTGTTATATATGTATCTATCTCCTTTCTTCCACACTAAGAATTTTGGTTCTTAAGGGCACAAGACATGATAGAATTAGAATTTTCCAACATTACTCACTTTTTTATTCTGTATTATGTGCACAATTCACAATAGTTTTGGAGTAATGGTACTAATACTACCACTGATATGATTACTGAAAACTTTTTTTCACGTATATACTTCTCATTCTCTTTCCGTTTTTAAAATAGATGTACTATTCAACACTGTCATAGTTATAGCTATTACATAATAGTTATAGCTATTACATACTATGTATTCTTCTTAATCCTCATTCAGTCTTAGTTTTATAGCTACCTATGTATTTAATGCTTATCACCAATCCTTGTGTCTTGGTCTCTAGTAATTTTGGTTGTCTGAAGCTTATTTTCTAGTAGATTCTTCAGGAACAGTAGTCTGTGAATTCTCACATGTTGATAAGTGTGTCATTTGTACTTAAAAGTGAGTTTTACTGAATATAAAATCATTGGATCACCTTTTATCTTTAAATATTTTAAATATGTTACTCTGTTTTCTTGTGTCATAAAGCATTCCTGTGAAAAGTCTGATGATCATTTAATTTTATTTTCCTTGTAAGTCACATATTTTTTTTTTCTAGATGCCCAAGGGATTTTTTTTCCCATTAAAGCGTAATAATTTAAATAAACTACGTCTTGGTCTTATTCATTCTGGATCAGTATTCTTAGGTATGTGGTATGTTCTTTTTAGTAGCTACACATTTATTTTTAATTGAGAAGGTTATTTTAGTATTTGTGCTCTTCCCATTCTTCAGGAACTCCTATTGTTGGTATATTTTCTCTTTGCCTTCCATCAGTGAACCTTTTTATCTGTTTTTAAAATTTAAAGTGTTTTCTATTTTCACATTTTATTTTTTGAAGGCACTGCTATATTTATTTCTCTTTGTTTTCCTCCTAGTTTGGTCTTATTAGTGAAATTATTTTTTTCCCTTTTTTTCTTATTTTTTTTCCTGAGTAGTTTGTCTCTAGTTCTGTTTTTCTAATTCTAATGTATGTTGTTCTTTTATGTATCATTATCGCTTTCTTAATGCCTTTAGCTTGTTTGAAATATTAGGTTGCAGTTTTTTTTTTTATCTGTTTTATGGATATACTTTTCTGAGTGCTTTTATTGTCTGTGGGGATTCTGCTTTTCTTTTTCTAATAATTTGTATAGATTTGACTCGATATTTTAATGTTGGTCATTTTTATGTGGAATCAGGTTTCTTTAATCTTTAGCATAAGATAGAATTCAGGAAAGATTTTTTGAGATTTACTAGATCTTTTCCCCCTTCCCAGTTTGGTCTGGATCTTCTCTTTCTTCTGTTGTTCTTCCCTACTCAGTTTTGGTTCTATACCAGCAGTGTCTTCTCATTGTGGGGCTTGTTCTAGAAGACAGGCCTGGTGGATCTGTTTTGAAAGTTCGTGGGGCCTACATTGATCTAGCCTCTTCAGACCCATCTTCTCGTGGAGATTTTGTCTTACCCAGATGCCAGAATCTCTCCCAGTTTCAGCTATTGTTGTTTTCAACAATAGCTATTGGTCTGCTGTGGTTTCAGGTGAACACCCATTAGCTATTTTGGAGTTGTTCTGTTCTTAGGTACATTCGTTGGCCTCTTGTTGCTTTGCTTTCTTTTTCCTGCCAAGCAGTGTAGGTCTTGTGGGTGTCGGTGAATTGTCTGTGCCCACTTGTGTTGTGGAATTGAAGGGATACCTTGTCACATGGTTTTGTTGGTAAGTTTTGTGGATGGGATTTTGGTTTTGCTATCCAGACGCCTTGTCTGCTTTTATGTGGGGATTTGAAGAGTCAAAATCTGTGCAGCTGCTGCTGCTACCATCTTCCCAGAACCCTCACCATTAGTTTTGATGTCTCCTGTAAGTATAAGTCCACACGACGAAATCGCCTAATGACACATTTCTTAGAACATATTCCTATCATTAAGTGACACGTGACTGTACATATTTCTCTGGGACTTATTTTTTTCCACTCAACAGTATGTTACTAAGATTCATCTGTAGTATATTCCCTCTCACTACTATATAATTCATTAGATTAATATCTGTATTTCGTTTTTCTGCTGATGAGCATTTTTGCTGGTCATTATAAAACAACAATAGTAACCACTGATGTTGAATTTACTATGTTCCAGACACTTTTCTAAGTGCTTTACACAAAAACTCTGTAAAGTACATACTATTTTATTCTCATTTAACATATGATGTAACTGATGTCAGAAGAGTTAAATAACTTCCCCAGGATATCACAGATATCTAGCAGCTGCAGCCAGAATTCATACCTAGGGAATCTAGCCCTGTTAGCCTGTGCTTATGTGGTAGATTGTTTTGGACTCTGGAAATGAAAATATTGTCTTTGCCCTCACAGACCCTTAAATACAAAATGATATTTGCTTAAAAGACACAGTGTATTTTACTGTTTTCTTTTTTGAGGTTTTAATGTTGAGAACATATTTGTAATATTCATTTGATTTTAATTTGAGAGATAAAATGGTGTTTGGAATGTACTTTAAAGTCTGTAGCAAGCTAAACTAAGGGATTCTGTGAATGTACTTCTTGGAAAGGGTGCCGCTCAGTGCTCACATCTGGAGATGAGCACCATCTACTGGCTAAGGGGAACAACTGGAAGACTATACTTTCAAAGGATTTTTCTTTTTGAAAATCAAAAATATTTTGATTTTTCTTGTATTGATTTTTGTATCCCAGTTTTTTTTCTTAAACTTCCAAGTATCTATTATATAGTGCATATTTGCATAACCGAGACTGCATTTTTCTGAGGAAGAATACAATAAAAGATAGTTTTACAGGTCTGTCATCCTGCAATGGTCTTTTTCAAAGCATATGAAGTTATTTAATAAAAAGAAGAGCAAAGCCGTCATATTAGACTAATGTGAACTGTATTTATTTCTGTTTGGCTTGCTTAAGTAAACTGTCTTTAATAGTCAGAGGAGTGGAATTAATAGTAGAATGACAATAAGAGTTCTCAGTGCCTAACCATGGGAAACTTCTTTCTGCTCAACTCTTAGTATTAACCTAACTTCTACTTTCATCTTTCCTACTTAAACTCATTTAGATGTCATTTGTCCATGGCTTAGTATCCTGTTTGTAACCTGTTTTAGACTAACTTCTGTTACTTAGCACAATTCTTGTTATTTTTTTCCTCTTCATTAACCAAAGCGACTTAAGATGTATGAGAAACTAGTTGCTTTCTCATTCCATTTCTTGTCGAATATGTTCCTTTTGTTCTTTTCTGATATATTTTCTTTAGTTACTTTATAAGTTAAAATTCGTTACATGTGACGAATTTTAGTTAGAGGTGAAATAATAATTTTTGCAGGAAGGACATGATGACTGCTTAATGAGTGTTCGCTGAGTGATTCATTAAAGGAATTTTAGAAAGCTCACTTGTATTATATAGCAGAAATGGTTGGCTAAGGAGCATTGGTCTGATGTGTTTACTTATAAGTCTACTTAGCACCATGAACAATTGTCCTTTTGCTTTGTGACTAACACTTGAAACAAAAACTTTTCTGTTTAAAATGTTAGCTTATTATAGGTATATTTTAGAAATATCTGATTAAATAGAATAAAGATTTATTTATTAAAAAATAGGAATAATTACAAATTTTAGATGGTATGCCATAATGTTACATAATTTAACATAAAAAGTCCAAGACTGCTTATATAATAGTATAAGTTTTTAACTAATGTAGAAGATAGTTTCACTGAAAGAATGAAATTGGGGTCATTTGTGTTCTTTTGTTTTTGTTTGTTTTATTTTTGAAACCAAATCTCCCTTTCTTAATCTACAGTGGATACCAGAATATTTTTATTTATTTAAAAATACATTCAAAAAATTGCTTATTTAAGTATAACTAATTTTTCCCAGTACCTAACTAACTTTTTGAAAGTTTGTTCTATATTTAAAGAGAAAAGTATATAGAGACTTGGAAAATATATGAACATGTAAAATTTTAAAATCATACCAGTCATTTTCCAAAAGCTGTTTACTGTGGTCAGATAATTTCTTTCTTTCTATCAAACTTTTTAATTATTACCTGATTCTTTGATATATTTTGTATTTTACCTCAAGATTAACTGTTAATAAGTGATGTAATTCAGGACTACTTTTCTTCATGCTGAGAGGATAACAAGATGAATGATTCCTGCTATCTAAGGACTATTATACATAATTTATTATGAACATTGCAGCCTTTGTATTTTTAAAGAAAAATGTGTAATAAAGAACTATAATGAGGCATAGGAACCAATTGTTTTAGTTACACAGAGCCATTAGAATTTAGTCTGAACTGAGAATATTAAATAAAACAAAATTCCCAGAGTCAGTGCATATGGTAGTATTTGAGTGAGACCTTGAAGAATAGGAAGGAATTGGTAAGTGGAGATAAAGAAGAAAGAGTACCTCAGGCCAAACAAATCATTATATCTTGTGTTGGGTCTCTGAAGCAGTATTTTGGCAAATAGATTTCATATTCCATGAATAATTTTGGGAATTCTTACTATATGAATTATGAATTGCAATAAGATTAATAACTTCTTTTAGAAGAAATAAAATACTTCTTTCTGCAGTGTATTCCATATAACTGCATTAGAAAGAAGATATGTTCTGCTTTAAGCACAGAATTGTCTGCCAGAGAGTATTTTAGGAATGGGGGGGGGAAAGTAGTGTGTTCTCCACTTTAACACTACTGCTAAACTGTTGGAACAGATGCTTATAACAAATGAAGCTTCGAAAAATAATTTATCTGAGGAGGAGTGAATTCTTAAACTAATATAACAATTTAATTGGTTAAAACTTAAGCTAACTCAACTAAATTGAAGAACAAGCTTCATATTCTTTCAGCTGTATGAAAGTATGTTTTTCCTCAATACAAATCTGTTTCCCTGAAAGCTATGACCTTTCTTTGTATAGGTTGCAGTTTATGTACAGCACAAAGGGGCACAGGTGAAGATGTCAGTGGGGTTGAAATGCAGCACTTGCTCAGCTACCAAGGGCCTTTTCTAATTCCTTTTCCCAGAGGAAAAAAGACACTCACTAGAGAAGTCCCTTCCCTAGAAGTGATAATGAATTTGCTTTATTTTGTTCGTGCAGGGGTCCCCAACCCCTGGGCCATGGACAGATACCTGTCCATGGCCTGTTAGAATCTGGGCCGCACAGCAGGAGGTGAGTGGCGGGTGAGCCAGTGAAGCTTCATCTGTATTTGCAGCTGCTCCCCAGCACCAGCATCACCATCTCAGCTCCACCTCACATCATGAGGCACTAGATTCTCATGGGAGCATGGATCCCTGGTGCCAAAAAAGTTGGGGACCGCTGTCCAAGTGGATTTAGCACTTAGCTTCTAGAAGAGGAGCGGCACAAATTAGAAACTTACAAATACTTTAGCATACATAAGTATTCAGAAGTCCAAACAAGATGAAATTCCCCTTGGATTATGACTTTTTTGCTTCATGCAATTAAAAAAAAAATCGACTCTACCCAATCTGTGATCTTGTATTCAAATTCTACGTTTTTATGGATTTTAAGTTTACGTTTATATGTTTGTTATGTTTTGCCAAATTGTTATTGCTGACATGCTGGATTTTTATTTCTATTCTTCTGATTCCACTTATATATTAAAATATTTAAATTTTAATTTCAGGTATATTATTTTTTTTTGCCCATGTGACCTAGTTTCCCGGGGCTATTCTTTCCTACCTGTTCAACTCTTGGCTGCGGGAATGAAGGAAGTGACCAGAACTTGGAAAATAGTAGGTGGAGTCACACATGCTAATAGCTATTACAAAAATGGCTGGATAGTCATGATAGCTATTGGATGGGCCCGAGGTAATATTAACAGTATGTGTTCATAAATATTCTGTTATTGGTATACTACAACTATTGAACAGTTTTCTTGTTACTTTATGGGGATAACTTTAATAACAAAATCTTTTTGGAGGATAGAAGCCTTGTTTTTGTTGGCTAGTAAAGTTAATTCAAAACTAGCACTTTTCAATAGTACTAGCCATCAGCCATTATTTTGAGCCTGATTATCTTGCAATGTAAAATTCTTATGATTGGTTTGATTAGTAGTCCCAGAACCAGAGGGCTTCATAATTAAGTTGTTGTGCCACCATAAATAAAACAAGTTTGCATGATAAAATATGTGGTGTATATAAAAAAAAAACCTGTTTTTTTTTCCATCCTGAATAATCAGAAATAATAAATATGATCGATTATGGGTTCATATTTACCTTGCATCACTCACTTTTATAGTTGGGTGTGTTTGTATGTAGGAATTGAACAAATTTCTCCAATCCCTTGTTATAGTGTATTGCCTCTAAAACTAATACGAAAGATGGAAATGATAAAGCATAGGATTTAATTTTCAGGTTTGAAACAGACCTCTAGGCACATCTCTGTGTCTGAGGCCCCAATTTTAATCTAAATTACGGTACCATGGGCAGTTGCCATGCTGGTGAAAGGGAAGCATTGCAGTAGTGTCTGTGCCATAAACGTGCAAGACAACTTTTTTTTCTTCCTCTCCAAAGTTATATTTTGGGGATCCTCCTGGAATTTTAAGTCAGGAGATAAAATTCTGGCTTTGTTTCAGATATTTTATCTAGAAAATATGGCTAAAGATTCTTGTTTTATTTTCTTATTTTTAGGTGCAGGTGGTAGCATTATCACGAATTTTGAGCAGTTAGTAAAAGGAGGTTGGAAACCACAAGATGATGAATGGCTGAAGATGTCCTAGTGAGTTGGTATAAACTATACTGAGACCCTTCTTTTTATCCTTAAATTTTTTACCAAATTTCTCTTTAAAAACATTGTGGGGACTCTAACTGTGGATGAAATATAGGTGAAAAATAAAATAGTAATGATGATGAGAAGAAAACCAGGAAACTTTTTCTTTCACAAATCTGCTCTCTCAAATGTAATTTTTAAAATAAATATTGATACTTTTCTCTGTGGGTTCCTCTCCTTAGAAAATAAAACAAAACAAAAATTCTCGTATTGTTGTAGACTTATGGGAAGAGTGTGTATTTATGGAGAGAGACTTACGTAGGAATAAACTTCTCTAGATGGAAATGAATCAGTTGCAGGCTCTTGGCATTTTTATTAATAACATCACCCAGATTTCAAATCATACATAGTTCTGTTGCTAAAATTTCAAGCTTCGGGGAACGAATCAATACGTTGTCATAAAGCCCTGTTGCTTTAAAAGTGAAAGTTGAGCTTAATTGCATATAAAAGTAAGAAAAAGATTAGAGGAAATAACCCATTCTCTCCTTGTACGTTGCAAGCTACCTTTTCTGTCTATTTAAGAGAATCTAATTGTTAGATGTTTTCTAAAGACACTGACTCAGTCTTAAATAAGTCTCAGATGTATCCCAATGCACCTGAAAATGAAATAGAGAAATATGGTTACTGTTGCCACAATTCAAGAAGAAAGACTTAGGGAATAGTGTCCATAATAAGCAAGGTGAAGAAAGGCTTTATGTAAAAATAAGCTCATTAGAATATCTGGATTAAAAATGAAGGTTGAAAAGCAATATGGATGATGATGTGTATATTTGAGTGAATCAACAAATACCAGGCTATTTAACTTAGAAAGCACTTCTTAAAGCTTGGATAAGGTGATTTAGAAATAGAACAAAGGAGCGTTGGTTGATAATAAGTTATAAATAAGGTGTTAGTGTAATTAAGGGGAAGTTTTTCTCATTTTGAGTTTATACCTTGAAATGTCTTTTTAAACCATTTTGGGGCTTTAAGACTGAAATCAAATTGTGTTTCTCCTTTGTTCAGTGACTCCCCCAAATGGACTACAAGACCCTCCAAGTTTTGCCTCTCCCCCCACACCCAGTTTGCTTTGACTTCATCTCTTACTATTCTCTCCCTTGTTTACTGCATTCTTTTCTTGAAAAAGCTAAGTGTGGCCTGGTTTAACACTATCTTTTCTCTTTGCCTAGAACCTTTATCCTCAGTGGCTAACTCCCTTATCTGCTTTGCTCAAAGTATTTTCTTAGAGCTCACCTTACTGCGGACTACCCTGCTTTAAAAATTGGAATATTTCCCTCTATTTTTCTTTTAATTCCCCACAGCATTTATCATATTCTATAACTTACTTATCCTCCTCTTCTCCTTGGCTTTCCCCCCATGCTTCAAAAAATATAAGATGCCAAGGACAGGGATTTTTGTCCTTTTTGATTGCTTTTGTATCCCAAGTACAAACCACATAGTAGATACTCAATAAATATGAATGAGTGAATGAATGAATGAATGAGTTATAATTTGTCAGGCAAGGTAGAGCATTAGTTCATTACAGTATTTTGTGTATGTGTGTATATATATTTAAGTTCTCATATACCTATTAGCAAATACTTTTGCTTAATGGAAAAAGCCTATTTGGTCTTAGAATACATATATTGTCATAAACAGAATGTTGGTAGAAATATGAATGTCAGAGGTGCTGGTGAGGGCTTAGAAGGAAATGAGGACCATGATATTAGAAACTGGAGGAGAGATGATATGTTACTCTGATATGGTTAATAGTGGCAGAAAACTTAGCTGAATTGTGGAAAACATAACTTGTAAGCAATGAACTTAGATATTTAGCTGAGGAGATGTTGAAGTAAAGTGTTGAAGTTTGGACTGGTTTCTTTTTGCTGCTTATAATACAGTCTGAGAGGGAAGAGTTGAATTCAGGGAATAACTGCTAAACGAAGAAACCAATACTTGATGATTTGGGAAATTCTCAGCCTATCCAGATTGCAAAAGATGACAAAATTAGGAGATTTGTTTCTAGGAAAACCAGCTGTAGAGAGAAAGTCAGGGTGTGGCTGGACAATTTTACTAATGTTAAGAGATTAGGCAGGTGACTCATGGACTCAATTCAGCTATCACAGCAGAAACCAGGAATAGAAATTAGATTATATGGGAAAGATCTGTGGAGGACCATCTGACTAATGGCATGGATCCCTGTGTCATATACAGGAGACCCGCAAGGTCTTTGAAAATGTTATATCAGCAGGAACACTGCCAGCTTGGACTGAAAAGGACAGAGACAAGATGAAATAAAAGAAGGCTGTCAGACTCTCAAAATTCTGCAGGCAGGAAACTAGCTGATAAAAGTGCTTAGCTGCAAACGTATGCTACCCGACAAGGAAAAGGAAGGATGGCTTCAAGGTGGGAGCTGTGAGCCTAGAGACCTGAGGCCAGGCACACAGGTTGGAGTCACAGGTGCAAAGTCCAGAGTCATGAGTGCAGAGGTCCAGAACTGCATAATCAGAGGATAGAGCCTCAAGCCACAGAGGATTATTCCCAGACCTTAAAATCTAATGGAATTGCCCTGCTGGATTTTGAATTTGCATAGGAACAGTGACTACTTTCTTCCATTCTCTCCCTTTTGGAGTGGGAATGCCTACAACTGTTATCCTATGCCCATTTCACCACTGTATTTTGGAAGCAATTAGCTTGTTTACTAGTTTCATAGGAAACATTTAATAAGTTTCTAAGTGCTTCCTGATCTTCCCAATCAATCCCACTGACTTTTCCCTAAATCCCAGCTGTTCTCCAATACCCTGCACCAATTTATTGTCTGTAATCCTTGTTATTCAGATTCAGTGCTTCTGAATTTGTGCTCTCAGAGAACACATACCCGAAATGGAATGTGGGTATGCTAAGAGGATGCCCATGATGAGGCATGATGGCGCAGAAACCAAACTGTTAGAAACAGAGTAACAAATGGCATTTAGACAAATCTAATTTCTTTTGTTTTATCTCATCATATTAAAATGTCAATTTGGTATACATTTTATAATACAGTTGTACATGTATGTAATTTATAAATTAATGGATAAACTTATATTAGGGAGTGTCTTACAACACTTTTTTTTTTTTTTTTTATCAATAGGGATGTATAGTCAAGAAGTTTAGAGACCACTTTTCCAAAACAGGAATGCTGTCCAGTCATTGTTAAGTGAGGTCCAGACTCCCGTTGCCCAAACCTAACCCTGTTTTGAACTCAGTCCTTAGATTGTGATAATTAAATAAATAACTTTTTTTTTTTTATAAAATGGCTTATAGCAACTTTTAGATGTCATATTTTGCACTGTGGCATTCTAAGAGTTTATTAATTTATCTTTTTCTAGTTGTAATCATAAAGAGCTAGATAATGATCTGTTTATTGATATACTTTAAATGTGGCAAATATATGACATGAAAGTATTGCTTCTTATTTGTGGATTAACATTGTATTATAGACTTTAAACATTCAGCATTAATTTATTAAGATACTGGCTAATGCTAATATTCTCTGCTGGAGTTATCCAGGCAATGTGCTGGAGTTGGCCCTCACCGTTGTATGAGAGCCAGCTGTGTGTCCCTTCCACATGGCAGCCTGAAGTTGGTGGTGATGGGAGTGTTTACACAATGCAAAAGAGAAAATGCTACAGATCAGGGCTTGCTTTTCCTTCCCCCATCCTACCCAAGGAGCCTGTTTTGTACTGTAAGGTTTTTCAGGACTAATCTCCTTTTCCCAAATCGTTCTGTTGAACATGGGACTTTAGATTCCTTATGAAAAAGTGTTATATGGTCAAATTTGTTTCAGAAATATTGCATATAGAAGTGTACATAATATTTATGAACATTCTAAAATCTCTGATACTTTGTACTGTGAAGAAAGGTTTTTAATTTTACACAACTTAGCATTTTCAAAACTTTATACGTATATTCACAGAACTTGTTTTTGTGTTACATGTATTATTAACTCATTAAATTAATATTTTGCAGAGTACTCTTTGAGAAATATAGATATGGATCATGTTTATTACTTACTGACTCAAAGTGTGTTTTATTTTCAGCCCTGCCAAGGTAACCCTGCTGGGGTCGGTTATCTTCACATTCCAGCACACCAAGCATCTGGCAATATCAAAGCATAATCTTATGTTCTGCTATACCATATTTCTCGTGACCACAAAGGTAAGAGTTCAGAGTAGCAGGGAATCAAGATTACAAATTCTGTGTAACCAGAATTCTGCGTACAAGGCAAGTAACAGGAACATTTATTTTTTATTGTTATTACAGTCTAAAAAGGTGAACTTTGGGGAATTTATTCAGCACATCCATGGCTTTCTGAAACATAGTTCTCCTATGATTCCTCATTTGATTTATGCTGAGGCTATAAGAAAAGACTTGCAGATGGCCTGATAGTGTTGTCTCATTTGTAAAATGAGGTACTTGGATAGATGTTTTCTGAGGTTCCTTTGAGCTTTAAAATTTTGAACTTTATAATTTGGACATATTTGTGGTCAGCCTTTCTGTTACTATTGTCTGGTTGGAAACTTTATTCCTTCTGGAGGATAGAAGATAGTATGATGTAAGATCACAGTTTTTAGAGACAAGTAGTCTTAAGTTCAAACGTAGCTTTGTTCTCTAATCCCTGAATGGGCAAGTCACTCAGTGTCTCTGAATCCCGATTTCCACATCGTCATTGTACGATCATTGAAAGGATGGGAGATGATGTATGTCATTCTATCACTGTGTCTGACACATCTTATGAATTATATTTGCGGCTTTATCATGAAGCTAATTCTGATAATTGTTATTCTTACCATTATTAGATATTGTTCCTTATTCACAGCTAGACAGTTGATTTTAAAATAAGATGATCATTGAATCCTAGAGAAATTTTATAGCTAATTAACTCTATCACAGCCTAGATGTTTTTGGCTAAAAACTTATCTATAGGATTCTTAAAGGAAGCGGTTTATATTTTACATAAATTTATATCTTAGAGAGAACCAAGTCACTATAGAGATCATTTATTTCTGTTTCAGTAATCTCTGCAATGGAGGTGTTCTGTGGCAATAATTCAAGTAATGCAAATATCTGAGGCAAAAATCTCTTCACATGTGCCCTCCTCTTCCAGTCCTCAAATTTTGAGCTGTATGTATTTCTTTGTACCAGCCTTACTGAGATATATGTATACATGCCATACAATTCATCCATTTAAAGTGTACGATTCAGTGGTTTTCAGTCTTGTCACAGAATCGTATAGCCATTACCACAATCAATATTAGAATCTTTTCATCTCCCCAAAAATAAACCTCATACCCATTATCAGTCGCTTCACATTTTCCCTCAATCCCTCCAACTGTAAGCAACCACTAATCTACCTTCTGTTTATAAATTTGCCTATTATGACATTTCATGTAAATGGAATCATACAGTATGTGGTCTTGTGACTGGTTTCTTTCACTTAGCATAATGTTTTTGAGGTTCATTCATGTTGCAATGTGTATCTTTATGTTATTCTTTTTTATTGCCAAATAATATTTCATTGTGTGGATAGACAACATTTTATCCATCAGTTGATGGATATTTGGGTTGTTTTACTTTTTGGCTAATTTGAGTAATGAGCTATGAACATTCATGTACAAGTTCTTGTGTGGAGTGTTACATTTCTCTTGGGTATATCATATAGGAATGGAATTACTAGATCATATCGTATTCTATGTTTAACCTTTTGAGGAATTAACTAAAGTGGCTTCATCATTTTGCATTTCCTCCAGGAATATATGCGAGTTCTAATTTCATTATGTCTTTACCAATGCTTATCTTTTTTTATTAGAGCTATCTTATGTGACATCTCATTGTTATTTTGATTTAGATTTTCCTGATGACTAATGATGTTGAGTTCTTTTCATGTGCTTATTGGTCATTTGTATATCTTCTTTGGATAAATGTCTATTCAGATCATTTGCCCATTTTTTATTTCGTTATTTGTCTTTTTAATGATAACTGCAAGATTTTTTAAAATATATATTCTGAGTATTAGACACTATTACATTTCTGGTTCTCAGATGTTTTCTCCCATTCTGTGGGTTGGCTTTTCACTTTCTTGACAGTGTCCTTGGAAGCCCAAAATTTTAAAATTTTGATCAAGTCCTAATTTACCTTTTTTTTTTTGTCATGTATGCTTTTGGTGTATCTAAGAAACCATTGTCAAATCTAAGGTCAAAAAGTTAGCTCTATGATCTATTTTGAGTTAATTTTTGTGTATGGTATGAAAAAAAGTATCTAACCTCATTCTTTTACATGTGGATATCTAGTTATCCCAGTACTTTTTATTGGAAAAGACTGTTCTTTGCCTCGTTGAATTGTCTCGGCACCCTTGTTGAAAATCAATTAACTATAAATGTAAAGTTTTATCCCATTCATCTATATGCCTATCCTTGTGTTAGTACCACACCGTCTTAATTATTTTGGCTTTGTAGTTAGTTTTGAAATTGAGAAATGCACGTCCTCTGACTTTTTCTTAGGGTCGTTTTGACCATTCTGGGTCACTTAAATTTCCATATGAATTTTAGAATTAACTTGACAATTCTGCAAAGAAGGCCAGCTCATATTTTCATAGGAATTGCGTTGAATCTTTCTTTATAGAATCAATTTGGAGAGCATTGTCATCCTAACAATATTAAATCTTCCAATCCATTAACGTAGATGTCTTCCCTTTTTTTTAGGCCTTCTTTAATTTTTTTTTTAAAGATTTTTTTATTAAAATATAGCTAACATAATATTGTATTAATTTCAGGTGTACACCATAGTCATTTACCATTTATGTGCCTTAAGAAGTGATTACCATGATAAGTCCAGCAACCATCTGACACTGGATGCAATCACAGTATTATTGATTATATTCCTTAGGCTGTACACCACATCCCCATGGCTTGTTTTATAACTAGAAGTTTGAACCTCTTATTCCCCTTCACCTTTTTTCTCTCTTTTTTTATTTTAAAATTACAGTTGACATTCAGTTTTATTTTATAGTAGTTCCAGGTGTGTACGGAGTGGTTAGACATTTGTATAATTTATGAAGTGATCCTCCTAACTAGTACCCACATGGCACTATACATAGTTATTACTATATTATTGATTATATTCCCTATGCTTTACTTTACATTCCCATGACTATTTCAGAACTACCAATTTGTACTTCTTAATCCCTTCACCCTTTTCACCCTTCCACCAACCTCCCCTCCCATCTGGCAACTATCAGCTTGTTCCCTGCATCTATGAGTTTGTTTCTGTTTCATTAATTCATTTATTTTGTTCTTTAGATTTGACATATAAGTGAGATCATATGGTGTTTGTCTTTCTTTATCTAACTTCTTTCATTTAGCATGATATCTCCCAGGTCTATCCACGTTGTCACAAATGGTAAGATTTCATTCTTTTTTTTTTTTATGGCTGAGTAATATTCCATTGTATATATGTACCACATCTTCTTTATCTATTCATCTATTGAAAGGCATTTAGGTTGCTTTCATATCTTGGCTATTGTAAATACTGCTGCAATGAACATAGGTGTGCATATATCTTTTTGAATTAGTGTTTTGGATTTTTTTGGATAAATACCCAGAAGTAAATTTTTTTCAATAGCGTTTTTAGTGTACATGTCTTATACTTCTTTTGTTAAATTTATTCTTAAGTATTTTATTCTTTTTGATGCTATAGTAAATAGAATTGTATTTTTATTTCAGGTTGCAAGCAGATGTGTAGAAATAAAATTGATTTTTGTATATTGATGTTATATTCTGTAACCTTGCTGAACTCCTCCATTAGCTCAGTAAGGGGTGTGTGTGTGTGTGTGTGTGTGTGTGTGTGTGTGTGTGTGTGTGTGTGTGTGTGTGTATGCCTTAGGACTTTCTATATTCAAGATCATATCACCTGCAAATAGGGTAGTTTTACTTCTTCCTTTCTAATTCGCATGTCTTTTTTATCATTTTCTTGCCCTGGGTAGAAGCTCCAGTACAGGGATGAATAGAAATAGAGAGAATGAACATCCTCGTCTTCTTCCTGATCTTGGGGAGAAAGCGCTCAGTCTTTCACTATTAATTATGGTATTAGCTGTAGGGCTTTTGTAGATGCCCATCATCAGATTGAGGAAGTCAGTTTCCTTCTACTCTTAGTTGGTAGGGTGTTTTCATCATAAGAGTGTTGAGAATTACATAATTTTTGATTTTCTAACTTTAATCTTTAAAGAAAATGAACATGTATTGTGGGTTTCATAAGAATAAGTAGCTCTGGTATCAAATTTTTGAATTGCAAAGGTCAGTTTTCATTGAAGGCCTAATTTGTGGAATAAAAATGATAATTTTTCTTACAATTATTGCTAGACATGTAATTCTTTATTATAGCATCTAAACTTAAACACTACATTACAAAGTGGTAATGAAAAAGGTAATTTAAAATATAATAACATAATATTGAACTTTTCTCATAATATTCCTCAACATTTTCGTAATTAGAATATTATCCCCCTAATTAGAATAATGTTTCTCAACATTTTCCTCAATATCCACCAATTTCTAAATAGAGTATTCATTTTTGACTCATTCATTTGCCTAAATTCCCTTTAGATTTATACTGATTTTTAAATGGCTTGTCATTTGCTTCTGAGTAGCCACTATGGTTTTTTTATTTCTTAGATATGAAAAATGAATTTACAAAATATACAGAGAAAAGTTTGCCAATAATTATTTTTTTTTACTTTGCTCTTTCTTGTATTATTTATATAGTCAGAAAGTTTGCATTGTGTGTTTGTTTTGGATAATAATCCAGTGTGTTGGCATATACAAAGATGCTAATAATACAAGCATAAAAGTAATGAGAGTTAGAAGGAGAACGTAAATGCCCCCGGCATTGCTTAACCTCTGGTATCTCTTGTCATCTCAACCCACTAGAAGCCACTATGTGGTAAACCGGGGGTAGTCTCACTCTTGACATGTACAGCCTAGCCCTAAGCCAAGGACTTGTGGCACCATCCCATAAAGATACCAGGAGTCTCCTTTCTTGGCTCTCAAGCCTGCCTGGCTTCTTCCACTCGGATTCCCTGCCCTGCAGATTCTGGTCAGTTTCTGCCACCTGTTTCTGCCGCCTGTTTCAGTTCCAGCTCTGCTCTGAGGCAGAAATGAGGGTGAATGTGGGGACCATTTCATCAGTTTCCCTTTTCAAATGGATCATTCCTACATTGTCTATTGTCCAGTGCCTGAAAATAGTTGCCTCATGTATTTTGTCAATTTTATGGTTTTTATGCCTGGAAGGATAGTCTAGAACCAGCTATTCTGTCACAGCCAAGGAGAAAGTTCCTCTATTCTTTCTTGATTAATCTTGTCAGAAGTTTATCTGTGTGTAGTTAATTTTGTGGTTTTGTTGTTCTGTTCAGTCATATGGGTAGAGAATAGAAAAATGATTGTAATAGAAAGAGGTGAATAAGAGGAAGTGGAGTCAAAGCGTATGAACTATTTTGAAGGAATTTAGACAGAGAGTATAGACAGGAACAACTTGGGAGAGCAGGTTGGTAATACCTGATAAAGTTGAAAATTCACACATCTCGTGTCCTAATTTTATTTCTAGGTGTAACCTACGGTAGTTCCCCAAAGTGTGGTACAGAGCCCAGTTTCATCAGGATCTCTTTAAAAGACGTTTTAGCAAAATAACATTTAATATTCATTAAAAAATACTTAGGAATAAACTCCTTTAAATTTTTTTAAAAAATCAACTTTATTGAAGTATAATTTACATATTATAAAATATATTCATTTTAAAAGTATATTTTCATGAGTTTTGACAGACTAATATACCTGTGAAACCATGACCACAATCAAGATAGGGAATGTTTCTATTTGAAATGTTTCTTGTGTGCTGCCCCAGTAAATTTCAACCAGTTCATGGCCCCAGGGTACCGCTTATCCACTTTCTGTCACTATAGATTTTTCTTTTCTCAGATTTCATGTAAATGCAATCATATAGTATGTATCTTTTATGTCTGACTTCCTTTGTACAGCATAATGTTTTTGAGATTTACCCATGATGTTGCAAATTCCTTTTATTGCTAAATAGCATTACATACCACAGTGGATTTGGATTGTTTTTGATTGTTTGAATCAAGTTATGAGTAAGGGTGCTATGAACATGTATACTTTGTGTGGACATATATTTTCATTTCTCTTGCATAAATAACTAGGAGAGGAATTGCTGGGTCATATAAAAAACATGTTTAACTTCTTACAAAATTGACATACTGTTTTTCAAAATTATTGTACCCACCAGCATTTCTACCAGCAACATTTGAGAGTTCAAGTTGTCCTACATCCTTGCTAATATTTTGATATTGTTAGCCTTTATAACTTTAGCTATTTTATAGGTGTGTACTGGTATCTCATTTTAGTTTTATTTTGCATTTCTCTGATGGCTTGAGATTTGAACATCTTTTCATGTGCTTACTGGCTATTTATATATTGTATTTTGGGCAATGTCGGTTCACTGATCAATTTTATTAATTTGTTTGAAAGACCTGACCTTTGGTTTTGTTGTTTTCTATTTTCTATTTCACTAATATCAGGTCTGTATTATTTCCTTCCTTGTATACTTACTTTGGGCTTACTTCGTTCTTTTTCTCTAAAGAAAAGATTGATAAGTTTGACTTCATAACATTTTTTAAAAAGTTGCTTGGCAAAAATACTGTGAGTAAGTCAAAATACAGCTGTCAAACTGTGATAAAATACTTGAAAATATATATCACATTGTATTCCTAATATATAACCTCTTAAAAATTAAGAGATTTATTTGTTCCTTTAAAAATAAAAAGGAAGTTATCAACAGATAATTCATTCAGAAAAGATATGAAGATATCCCTCAAACATGAAAAAATGTGAAATTCACTTATAATTTGAGAAATATTAATTAAAATAACAATCAGATACCATTTCTCACTTATCAGATTGCGAAAAATTAAAAGTCTGGCTATATAATCTGTTTATGAGGTTGGGAAGAATCATGCACTGCTGAATTTTTTATGCAATGTTTTCTGGCTGTTTTTGCATATTTGGGTTTTTTTTTTTTTTTTCAATTTTCCCCCAGCTAGTTTTGCATACTGGCATGAAGTTTAATAGCAGTTGGTCTTACTCCATAAAAAACTTGTTGGTATTTTTATTGAGATTGTATTAAATTTATAAATTAACTTAGGAGGCAGTTATATTAGAGGGAGGAAAACAGAGCGAGACAAGAGTGAGAGCAGAGCCATGAGGTTCTTTAGTGTTTAAGAGAAGGAAGATCCAGAATGAGGAACTGAAAAAAAAAAAAGTGGCTAATTAATAAGTAAGAGGAAAACCAAGAATGGTGTTAAGAAGGATGGACTGCTCAGTTGTGCTGAATACTGTTGAGAGGTGTGTTCAGGTGTATTCAGGTAGTATATTGTTGAATACAAGAATGAGGCTCATTCGAGGATACAGATGCGTGTATAAACTTTGAACAATGATCCAAACTCTCTTCTCAAGATTTGTTGTCTAAAAAGGAATATGAGACATGTACACTATACTTTTAAACTTTGTGAGGGTAGGAACTAGTTGTGTTTTATTCATCACTGCATCCCTAGCATTATATCTGGTGAACATAGTAGATTTTTAATATGTGTTTGTCGACTGACTGACAAATGACCAAAATGCTTTTTCAGAGGTCTCTCTGTATTTAATTTCTCCTTAGTTATTTATCTAAGGCTATGCTACCAGATGAACAATTCATTTACCCAGCTTATTGAAAAGAACATTTATAAAAATGGAAATCTTAAGATTTTAATTTATTTGACAGTCATTTAGGTTAATAATTATTGATGTCTGAATGAATGACATCACCAGTGAGGAAAGCGAAGAGTGACCAGAAAACCTGGTTGAATATGCCATGTGCCATCAGAAGTTTATTTGTAGAGCAAGGTGACTTTCACTGGAGGGCTTCTGGAGTAGACAGTCGAGTTACACTGAGAAGGATTGTTTGGTTTTGGGAAGCTGGAGACAAGAATATGTTCTGGGTGGAAGAGAGATTAATTATGCAAATTTTGCTTACATAGATATATTGTAATAGGCTTTGAATTATTCATGTGAAGTAGAAGTTATTTTTATTAATTATACTCTCAGTGCTAGACGCCATAAAGGATATAAAAGTACATAAGTAGTATTTGTGTTCTTAAAGAACTTAACATTATATGTCACATTTTTCTGGGCATTTTTAAAATGTTATAACGAGATATTATGTAAAGAATGTGACAGAGCTTTAAATAATTTCTTTACTTGAATTATTTTTTAGGATATGTTGTAAATATAAGATTATCTTTAAGATTTCTTTCTTTTGTTTCCTTCCCTTTTTAACTAAGAGGCCATTAAGTCAAATGCTGTTTAATTTAAGTAATAGTGCTTTTTCTTTCAATAGTTTGCTAAATAAGGAGAATTTTATGTTTTATTTGTAAAAGAATAAGGGTTCATTCCATTTGTCACTATTGTATTGCTATCACCTTGCTGAATCAAGGCCTGATAAGGGGCTGAATTCACAGAAGTCTGTCCTTGAACCTCCTAAGTCTATCTCAGCAATAATTCCTGATGCTGGTAATACTTCTCAGCTGAGTGATGGCTCTACTGGGAAAAGAGATTCTATTAAAACACTCGACTTTGAAAAATACTATAGTTCACATTCTTAGGAAATACTTTAGATACTGACACCCTTCTCTTTTCAGTTTCTTTTTTTTTTAAATGCTGTTTTCCTGACAGTGGACCATTGTTTATATCTGAATTCTTTTATCTTTTATTGGCAGTCCATGAAGTCAAGCTATGACCAAGATAATTGTGCTAGTACATCTCATTGTAACTATTTATTCTAAAGAATAATATAAAGAAATTCTTCTTAAATCTTACCGAATAATGGCATAGATTTGGAGGTTAAATTATATTTAGATTCTTCTCACTCTATATTCTTTCCAGGTAAGCACATTCATATTGTGCCTTTACCTTTTAGTTGTAATGATTTCTAAATCTATATTCTGTACTTAAATATTTCAGGGCATACCTCTGTTACTGCACTTATTCTTTACTGTTCTGTATTTACTAATTTACTTGCTTGTTTCTGACTAGCCTGTAAGGTCCTTGAGGATAGGGACTACTTTCCACATTCTTCTGGTTGCCAGGTGTAATGCACAAGCAGGTTATTTAAACCCTGTTGACAATTTTAGGCTTTGTTAGTGCTGTTCTATTTCAGATTTGCCATTCTAGAATGCGACCCTTTTGGGGTCTTACTTTAAGCCTGAGTTGTATCCCTGGGCAGTTCCACCTTGCCTAGCCTTGAACTTCAACCTGTCCTCCCAGCACCACGCAGTTGGCTGCTGAAATGTCTGCTCAGCTCTTTGGTGTCCTGGCTCTTGCTCTGTGCTAGGTTTTTTGAAATTACTTTCTATGTTTCCACAGTTTAGGGTTGGTAAACTCCTCTAGGACAGATTATGCTTGGATTTTTGGGCTTACTTCCATTTGGTTCCCTTGTGTTAGAGCTGTATTGCCCTCAAGTCTTAGATGCTTTGGCCTTCTCAGACTCTAGCCTTTGTCTCCTTAGCCCATTTGGGACTTCTGCTTTTTATTCCCCTGTGCTGGGAATGTACACATGTACTTCAAAGAAAAAGCCAGGGTGAAAGCAGAGTTCACCTTGTTCAGCTTCCTTTCTCTTAGAGATCATACTGCCGTCAGGGTCGCCCGTATTGGTCAGCCATTGTTGTTCTCCAGTGCCTTTTAGCAGTTGTTTTGTGTATTTCTGTCTTTTGTATTGATTTTGGAGACAGATTGAGTCTGATAGAAGGTATTCGGTAATGGCTGGCCTGAAGTCCATGTGCATGCATTAAAAGTTATTTTGTTTGTTTATTTTTGTTGAGGTCAAATTCATATAACAAAATCAACCATTTCAAAGTATACAATTCCGTAGCATTTAGTACATTTACAGTGTTGTGTGTGCAAGTATTTTTAATTTATATAGTGGTAATAGAACATTACTGCTCTCGTTCTTTGTCTCATTTTCATCTAATAGTATATTTTAAGAATTTTTCCAGTACAATGATAGTAGGGGACTTTAATACTCAACTCGCATCAATGGATAGGTTGTCCAGACAGAAAATCAAAAGGAAGCACTAGCCTCATATGCGACGTTAACTTGTATGGACTTGACAGAGATATACAGAGCAGTCCGTCCAAAAGCAACCGAGTACACATTCTTCTCAAGCACACATGGAACATTCTCTAGAATAGAGCATATATAGGGTCACAAAACAAGTCTTAAAAAACTTTAAGAAGATTGAAATCATATCAACCATCTTTTCTAACCATAATTGTATGAAACTAGAAATCAATTACAAGAAGAAAACTGGAAAATTCATAAATATATGGAGATTAAACAGCATGCTACTGAATAAGCAGTGGGTCAAAGAAGAAATCAGAAGAGAAATTTTGAGACAATTGAAAATGGAACTACAACATGCCAAAACTTATGGTGTGCAGCAAAAGCAGTGCTAAGAGGGGAGTTCATGGCAATAAATGTCTACTTCAAGAAGCAAGAAAAATTTCAAACAACCTAACTATACTTCAAGGAGTGAGAGAAAGAACAAATGAAGTCAGTTAGTAGAAGGAAGGAGATAACAAAAGTCAGGTAGAAATAAATAAAATAGACTAGAGACAGTAGAAAAGATCAGTGAAACTAAGAGATGGTTCTTGGAAAAGATAAAAATTAATAAACCTTTAGCTAGACTCACCAAAAAAATGAGAGAGAGAGAGGGAACAAGAACACGAACACAAATTAGGAATGAAAGAGGAGATATTACAGCTAATACCACAGAATACAAAGAATCATAAGAGACTACTGCAAATATTTAAACACCAGCAAATTTGATAACCTGGAAGAAATGAATAAATTTCTAGAAACATACAAGTTACCAAGACTGAATCATGAAGAAACAGAAAATCTGAACAGACCAATTACTAGTGAGAAGATTTTTGAATCAGTAATCAAAAATCTCCCAACAAACAAAAGTCTAGGACCAGGCACCTTCACTGGGGAATTCTACCACACATTCAAAGGAGAGTTAATACCAATCCTCAAAGTCTTCCAAAAAATAAAAGAGGAGAGAATGCTTCCAAACTCATTTACAATGCCAGCATTACCCTGATAAGAACCCCTCAGAAAAAATTACAGGTCAATATCCCTGATGAACATAGATGCAGAAGTCCTCAATAAAATGTTAGCACACTGAACTCAACAATACGTTACAAGGATTATAGACCATGATAAAGTGCGATTATTCCAAGGGATGTCAACAACAGCAAATCAGTCAATGTGATACACCACATTAACAAAATGAAAGGTAAAAAGCATATGTTACCTCAATAGATGCAGAAAAATAATTTGACAAAATTCAACATTCATTTATGATAAAAATTCTCAACAAAGTTGGTATAAGGGAATGTACTTCAACATAATAAAGGCCCTATATGACAAGCCCACAGCTAACATCATACTCTGCAGTGAAAAGCTGAAAGCTTTTTCCTCTAAGATTAGGAACAAGACAAGGATGCCCACTCTCGCCACTTTTATTTAACATAGTATTGGAAGCCTCAGCAAGAACAGTTAGCCAAGAAAAAGAAATAAAAGCATCCATATTGGAAAGGAAGAAGTAAAACTGCCTATATTTGTAGATGACATAGTATTTTATATAAAAAACCCTAAAGTCTTCACCAAAAACCGTTAGAACTAATAAATGAATTCGATAACGTTATGGCATACAAAAATCTGATGTGTTTCTATACATGAATAACTTATCAGAAGGAGAAATTAAGAAAATAATCCCATTTACAATTACATCAAAAAGAGTAAAATACCTAGAAATAAATTTAACCAAGGAAGTCAAAGACTTGTATACTGAAAACTATAAGACATTAATGAAAAAAATTGAAGATACAAATACATGGAAAGATATTTTATGTTCATGGATTAGAATAATTAATATCAGTACAATGTCCATTCTACCCAAAGCACTCTACAGATTCAGTGCAATCCTTATCAAAATTTCAGTGCATTTTTACTGGAATAGAACAAATAATCCTAAGATTTGTATAGAACCACAAAAAGACCCCAAATAGCCAAAGGAATCTTGAGAAAGAAAAAAATAGCTAGAGTCATGACACTCCCTGACTTCAAACTACATTACAAAGCCATAATAATCAAAACAGTATGGTATTGGCATTAAAACAGACACAGAACAATGGAACAAAATTGAGAGCCCAGAAATCAACCTATACACGTATGGTCAGTTAATTTATGCCAAAAGGGCAAAGAATATACAATGGAGAAAGGATAGTCTTCAATAAATGACTTTGGGAAAACTGTATAGCCACTGGCAAAACAATGAAATTGGACCCGTATCTCATATCCTACACAAAAAGCAACTCAAAATAGATTAAAAACTTGAACAGAAAACCTGAAACCATAACGCTTATAGGAGAAAAAAGGCAGTAATCTCCTTGACATTGGTCTCGGCAATGATTTTTTGAATCTGACACTAAAAGCAAAGGCAGTCAAAGCAAAAATAAACAAGTGGGACTATATCAAACTAAAAAGCTCCTGCACAGCAAAGGAAGCCAGTAACAAAATGAAAAGGCAGTCTACTGAATGGGAAAGAATACTTGCATACCGTATATTTGATAAGGGATTAATATCCAAAAATATAAAGAATTCATGTAAAATAACTCAGCAGAAAAACTAAATAACTCAATTTGCAAATGGACAAAGGACCTGAGTAGATTCTTTTTCCCCAAAGAAGATATGCAAATAACCAACAGGCACATGAAAAGATGCTCAACATCACTAATTATCAGGGAAATAATGCAAATCAAAACCACAATGAGATATCACCTCACACCTGTTAGAATAACTATTATAAAAAAGACAAGAAATAACAAGTGTTGGTGAGGATGTGGAGAAAAGGTCACCTTCATGCACTGTTGGCGGGCAAATGTAAATTGGTGCAGCCACTCTGGAAAACAGTATGGAGGCTCCTCAGAAAATTAAAAGTAATACTACCATAGGATTTAGCAATTTAACTTCTAGGTTTTTATCCAAAGAAAATGAAAATGCTAAGTCAAAAAGATATATGCACCCCCATGTTCATTGCAGCATTATTTACAATAGCCAAGATGTGGAAAGAACCTAAATATCCACCAGTGGATGGATGCATGAAGAAAATGTGGCATTATACAGTGAAATATTATTCAATCAAAAAAGTAATGAAATCTTGCCATTTGAGACAACATGCATGGACCTTGAGGGAATTATGCTAAGTGAAATAAGACAGAGAAAGCCAAGTATAGTACTATCTCAGTTTATATGGAATCCAAAAAAATTTTAAAAAGCTCATAGATACGACGAAGAGATTGCTGGTTGCCAGAGGCAGCGGGTGGTGGAGGGCCAGAAGGGTGAAGGGCTCAAAAGATGTAAACTTCCAGTTCAAAAATAAGTTATTGGGATGCAATGTAGAGCATAGTGACTATAATAATATTGCATTGCTTATTTGGAAGTTGCTAAGAGAGTAGATCTTAAAAATTCTCATCACGAGAAAAACATTTTTTTTGCTTAACTATGTATTGTGGTCATTTTGCAGTATATTCAAATATTGAATCATATATTGTACAACTGAAACGAGTGTAATGTTATATGTCAGTTATACTTGAATAAAAAAAAGAACATATTTTGCAGTTTTTCTTTTTTTACTTTCCCCTCTCAGTTTTGGAAAGAAAACATTTGTATTTAAATTCAAAATTGAACTTTTTTTTTTCCAGATAACCATGATGATTACAGAGACTGCTACTATGCCTTTTTCTTCTATTGAGGATACGCTGAGTCGGATGCTGTTTGGCTGGCAGCAACAGTTCTCATCATGTGAAAAGAAAAATGAAACAAAATCATCTTTCAATGGTACTGGTTCATCGACCTCAAAACCTATAGCTGATACTTCAGATAAAGTTAAAAAGAAACATACTAAGAAGACTGAATAAATTTACTTGATGAGTTTTAGAAGGCAAAAATTTTTTTTCTTATCTACCTGTCAGATTGTGATAAATATTTCTATGTAAATGATGTGAAATAAAGATTATATATAAGGAATGGAGGTGACAAAAAGAAAGAACTTTTTTCTGTTTCAGGGAAACTATCCCTCTCTGGATTGTAATTCTTGAGTGTTAGGAGTGTATCATGTGAAATCGTTTTTCTAAGTTATATAGAAATATTCTATTGTGATTATTTTATAGTTTTATATTGATAAAAGCTAGTTTTTTTTTTAATGTTAGAAAAAGTAAATCTATTATCATTGTAAAATTATAAAAAGTAAAGCCTTTTTTTAAATTTAGGTGTTTTCATACATAGTTTTTATTAGAATCTATTTGAGCTTTAGTTCAGCAAAATTAAAACTTTTCTTTTACATTACCATTATAATTTCTAGATATGGAAAACAATTCCTGTTTAATTTTGAGCACTGGAAACAGTAAACTTTAAATCGCTTTCTATTATGAATGGAAATAAATTACTAGTTTATATTTCAGATGTAAACATGTATTTTTTGTGTACATTGAATGGAAATATCTGAAATTTTGTTAGTTTTTTTTCTAGTAGTATTTTTCAGTGAGAACAGTATTAGCATGAGTCTCGAAGTCTATTTCATACCCTTGTTTATACTGTTTTTTTTTCCTCAAAAGAAAATCAAGGGTGTAATTTTGAATAAATTACTTGTCCCATGTTTTGCTTTGTAAGTTTCATTTGAGGAGTTTATATTTTTTCTCTCTCCTTAAAACATTTGTTTTAACTGTAGGAGAAATTATTATTCTCAACATTTCACATACTCTTCTTTCTGATCTTGGTTTGAATTCACTGATGGTAGTATCATATTAATGGTTCAAGAAAAAGTATTTCAGTTAAAAATTTCCCCATTTATATCACTTCTAATAGGAGCCTTTTAGTTTTCTTTTTGAAATGTCTTTCTAGTTTGCATATGTTTATGTTAAATTTTAATACATATGTACATGTATTGTTAATTTTATTTTAAATTAAAACTAATTACCCTTATGTGAAAATGCTTAGCTCTAATGAGCATTGTCCTTGGGCCTTTGGTAGTAACCAGCTAAGCAAGAAGAAACAAACTGAAATCTCATATGGTAGAATGACTTTAAGTCTAGTTTCACTTTCTTGCTTTATTTTGTAATTTAAAAGTCCAGTTATAACTTTAAAACTCTATGACTGACACGATTTCTTCTATCCAAACCATGAATCTGCTGCCTGCAAAGATTTAATATTTATTTGTAATTTTTGGATGGCTAAGAAGTACTCACATCACATTCAAGTTAGAAGGTTTTTTTTGTTTATTTTAAAACATTTTTAACAAATAGAAAGACCAGCAGGGACTATACTTTTACTTGTTAAATTATTTTTTTGGGAGGGGGGTTAGGACCTTTGATAGCCTTGGAATGCTAAGAAGTTTATTTTTAATATTGTGACAGAAGGCATTAAATATTTGAGTTCTTTATTATATTTGATACTCTTGTAGTTGACTTTTCAAAATTAACATGTTACTAATTGTTGACTTGGTTTTGAAGTTTGGTTTAACTATAGTTGAAATTGCAGAAATCCTGTTTTACACTTGTATTAAAGACAAATTTATTAAACTAAGTTAATTTAGCACCAATGAAGTATTACATTATTTTCTGTTTTTTTCTATTATATTTTACTTGAGTTAGAAAGTCAGAACTCCTCTGGCGCTTTGACTGATGTAGTATCTACTCAAAGATTACTGTCCATGTGGGATATTGGTACAAACTATTAATCTATGCAAGCACCCCGAAACCTTCAATTCCGGGTTCTTAGGGAAAAGCTGTACTGGGGAACATGGCTTAGGTCTGAAACCTCCCACCCTGAATCGACGCATGCTGCTCATGGAGACTTGACTGGTTTTGCAAAGCAGATCGTTAGACTCCTTGCCAAACATGTAGCAAGAACCTGGGCTGTCTTACCTCAGTGATCTCACCCTTCAGTGAAACAGGGCCAAATTAATATCAAACTCTTGATTGGTTAGATTAGTCATTCTTCCTTACTGAGGGTGAAGGGCTGGGGAGGGGCCAGATGCGTGGAATGGGTGGATTTCAATGGAAATTCCAGCTTCCCTATAGGCAGAGACCAAAAAGTGGGGAGATGAAAGAAGAGGGGACATTCCTTTTCTAGTGTATTTTTGTCTGTTCTTTTAAGGCCTAACACCATGCCGTGAAAATCTATTTCAGATCACAAGTTGATTGCAGTTGAGTGATATATTGAAAGTGGAATGTGTTCGAAAATGCCTTCCCTGACTGCTCTCTTGGAGTTTACCTTCCACTGATGGAGAGACATATAAAAAACAAATGTGTTCTTGCAGTGATACTAAAGGTTGTGGAATAAATATTAAGCAGGACACAAGGATAGAAAGTGAGGGAGCAACACTTTATACTGTTATATAAATTAATTATTCTGTTGTTCAGCAAGTCACTCAGGCCTAGTTTTTTATTCCGCTTCTTGCAAATCATTGTACTTGTTATATATGTGGTCACTGTTTCTTTGTTTGTGCTACAGATTATATGTGAAAGGAATTTAGGACTTTTCTATATATGTGTATTTAGGGCCTTTCTGTGGCCAGGCTTGACCTTGGTTTATCACAACTCTAATATTTAGAAGGGATGGCACCTAAGAATATGATAATAGAAAATATTTTAAACATGAGATAAAAATTCTCTAAGGCCAGTGTAGGTATGGGATTGGTTGGGAAAGTAGAGGTATATAATCCAAATGCATATTTGCGACAATGTGGACTAATAGACCTTAGATTAATTTTCATGGCAAACTGTCCAATAATCCACGACAATACTTCTATACTTGAGAAGATTTAATTGGGATCCAAAAAAAATTAAAAAATTTATATATCGAGGTTATTATCAGCAAATAATGATTTGGGGGGCGGGGGGAGGGTGTCAGGGAGGTGTAGGAGGGTCTCCTGCCAGACAAATTTAGTAACTTCAGATGTATTTTTACTCCTACAGAGTTGTAATATTAGTGAAGAGAATAAAGTTGATAATGGATATTTTATATTTTTATAAATTAGTATTATCATTGCAAAGTTAGACTTAAAAATTCAGTCCAATCTCAATAAAAATAGACTGTAGATTGAAACCTTCCTTGGAATAATATGAAATGAAAGGAATCTACTACAGTGGCTGATAAGCAGCATTGTTACATTGACATCTTAATGAGCTGTGAGAGGAAATACATAGCATCTTGATTAAATTTTCAAAGGATGTTAGGTGTTATGAAAGCCTGTGATGACAAGAAAAATTTATTTAAAGGACTAATAGTATGCTTGGAAAATGATTCAGCTTAAAACGTATGTATACATCTGGGAAGAATTATGTAAGTTTCAAACTTAAGGAAATACACATGCATTTTGAAATAAACTTTGAATATCAAAAATTAATGAAACACTAGCATGCTATAGTCTGTATTTTGAGCAGCCTGACATTTTGGGGGTTATGTTACTGAGGAAGAGGGAGTAATTCATGTTGGAGGACAAATAGTACTCTTCCATGACTACTGGCTTACTTTAAAGGACTGTTTTGAAAAAAAAAAAATAGATTATGTGAAAATGTTTTTAAAACATTTCACAGAGAAGAATCTAGTTAATTTATAGGTGAAGCCAGAGTTGTACATAGTTTGGAGTACAAATAATGTGCACCAGTCATTTCCCGTGTGTAATACTTCAATCCCACAAGCCAGTGAGACGAAGTAGGGGCTGAATCGCACTGTGTATGTATGGCATTCTGACTTGTGCATTTAAGTCATTCTGTCATTTCTATCACTGCACTACTATGCCAATTATCACATTCACAGTCTGTGTCTGATCTTTCATGTTCTCTGTTGGATACAAGTCCTCAAAAACTCACATTTGCAGACTGTATTATGACAAATTTTGTGGTAATTAAATCCATTTGAACACAATCTTTTAAAAAAGTCCCTACTCCCTCCTTCCAGTGTGGTTGTGTGTTCAAGGGGCTTCAGGTTTGATCCTGCCTCCTTATCTTGAGCAGTTTTATTAATGTACTCTTAGGAAAGGAGACTTTGAAGCCAAACTGTCTAGAATCTAATTTCCAATCCCTCTTTTAATCAAATCCATGGGATGTTAGGCCACCCTGGGGCAGTGGGAATGGCACAAATTGAGTTGATGGGAAAGATTTGAGTCAATAGGTGGTGGGGCAAAGCAGTTGAGAAATGGGGCAGAAGGTATGGGCAGCAGGAACAAGGTTAAGGGTTTCCTAGGAAGAGATTAGACTCCTGGGTCATACGCCATAGAGTTGTTTTAATTTCCTAATAGACCTCAGCAGTAGACCACTTAACACTACCTTCCAGCACAGAAACCTTAGAACCCTTGTTCCTACTTCTTCCTTGGTGACTACCTCTACAAAGGATCATACTTAAAGCCATTCAACATAGTTTTGCTAATACTTAGTTTTGCTAATAAGCCTCTATCCGAGAACAGGAACTCACTTAAGAGATTATTTTTAGGAAAAGGAAGATCTGCTTCAAGGTGACTTTTAGTCCTTGACCAAAATGCAGCTGACAAATTGTTGTTGAAGAGAAAACATTTAAACTCTGACGGGGCACTCTCCTCAGGAGGCACCCCACTACTTAAAGGAGACAGACAAGTTCAATTCAGTCAAGGATGTAAGGAAACTGGCAAGGCAAGTAACCTTTATTAGAAACAGTAACGTTTCTTCAAATGAACATTTATCACATTTGCATTTAAAAATTTTAATTGAAGTAGAACATTCAGAAGAGTGCACAAATCATAAGTATCTTGTTAAATGATCACAAAGAGAACACACTTGTGCATTTGTCCTAGTGTGTCTGACTTGTACATATTATGTTTGTGAGATTCATCTATGTCATTTTGTGCAGCTTGTAGTTCACTTATTTTCATTGCTAGTATTCATTGTATGACTACATCTCAATTTGTGTAGCCAATCCATTGTATTGATGGAAATTTAGATGTTTTTAGTTTTGGGCTATTACAAGTATTACCGCTATCAGTATTCTTTTGCATATCTTTTGGTGCACAGGTGTTTCGTATATTTTTGTTTTGTATATTCTTAGGAGTGAAAGTGCTAGGTCATGGGGGAAGAACATATTCAGCATTTGTAATTAGTTTCAAAAAGTTTTCCAAAATAGTTGGCATTTATCTGGCTTGGTGTTCCTGGATTGGGTAGCTGACATTAATTTTGGGGAAATTCTCAGTCATTATTACTTCAAATACTTTTTTGGTTCCTTTCTTTCTTCTTCTGGTATTCCCATTACATGTACATTATCTTTTTTGTGTTTTTCCCACGGTCCTGGGATAGTCTTTTTCCTTTTTTTTTTTCTTCAGTCTTTACTCTCTCTTTTTTGATTTTTGAGGATTCTATTGATATATCCTCTAATTTAGAGATTCTTTCCTCAACCATTTTCATTTACTAAATAAGCTCATCGAAGGCATTCTTCATTTCTGTTTTTGATCTCCAGCATTCCTTTTTGGTTCTTAGGATTTCCATCTCTGCCTACGTTGCTTGCCCATCTGTTCTTGCATGCTGTCTACTTTATCCATTACAGCCCTAAGCATATTAATTATAGTTATTTTAAATTCCTGGTCTTATAAATTCCAGCATCCCTGCTATGTCTGGTTCTGATGCTTGCTCTGTCTCCTCAGATTGTGTTTTTTGACTTTTGGCATTCCTCTTAATTTTTTCTTGATACCCAGACATGATGTACTGGGTAAAAGGAACTGATATAAATAGGCCTTTGGTAATATGGTAGTGAGGTGCTGGGGGAGGGGAAGCATTTAATAACCTTAAGATTAGTCTCAGTTTTTTAGTGGCTCTAGAAGGTGAACTTCACAAGTGTTTCTCGTTTTTTTCTACTCTCTTATGTGGGACAGGATGGTTACAGTGGGTTGAAATTGGTGTTTCCCTTCCCCAGGCCAGTTAGGCTCTAATAATACCCCAACGGTTTAAGCTGTGGTTAGTTAGTTAGATTCTTCTTAGGGCAGGCTGAGTTAAAAACAGAGTGCTCTGACTTATTTCAAAATGATTCTTTTTCCTTTCCCCCTGCTGGAAACCCAAGGGATTTTTTTTTTTTTTTCCTGAAATTTGCTGTGCGAATCTGTCCTGCAAGTAAACCTCACAACATTGTGGGGCCCACTTATGACTAGGTACCCTGCAGTTTTTAACTCTGAGTTGTCCACACTGAGCCTTCAGTGATTTGTCAATTACAGTTCAGGTTTTCCTTCCTGGCACTGCTTTCTGCTTTCATCGGCAGTTTCTGATGGTGAGTCTCTGCTTCTGTAAACTGCCACTGCCTGCATTCATATGCCTCTGCAGTCTTATGTCAGAGAGTTGCCCATGACCTCCCCTTTCTTATGGATCCAAGAAGAGTTGCTAATTTTTCAGTCTGTTAGGACAGAGTGGCAACTTCTAAGCTCCTTATATGTGGAACTGGAAATTGGAACGCCCTCATTTTTTTAATTGTGGTAAAAAACAATATATGTAACATCTTACCCATTTTTAATTGCATAATAGATGGTATTAAATACATTCATAATGTTGTGCAGCCATCACCACCATCCATCTCCATAAATGTTTCATCATGTAAAACTGAAACTCTATATCAATTAAGCAATAACTCTGTATTTCTGCCATTCTCTAGCCCCTGGCAACCAGCATTCTACTTTGTGTCTCTATGATTTTGACTACACTAAGATCCTTTTATAAGTGGAATCATACAGTATTTGTCTTTTTGTGTCTGGCTTATTTTAGCATAATGTCTTCAAGGTTCATCCATGTTGAAGCATATGTCAGAATTTCCTTTTTAAGGCTAAATAATATATGTCATTGTATGTATATACCACCTTTGCTTATTTATTCATCTGTCAATGGACTCATGGTTTTTTTTTTTAGCTATTGTGAACAGTGAACAGTGCTACTGTGAACATGGATGTACAAATATCTCTTTGAGATCATGCTCTCTATTCTTTCAGGTATATATCTAGAAGTGGAATTGCTTGATCATATGGTAATTCTATTTTTAATTTTTTGAAGATTTGCCATTCTGTTTTCCACAGTGGCTGTACCATTTTCATTCCCAACAATGGTGCCTAAGGGTTCTGATTCCTTCACATCCTCATCTACATTTATTATTATTATTATTATTATTATTAATTTTATTATTAGTTACAGTAGCGATCCTAATCAGTGTGACATAGTTTCTCATTGTAGTTTTGATTTGCATTTCCCAAATAATTAGTGATGTTGAGCATCTTTTCATGAGCATATTGTCCATTTGTGTATTTTCTTTAGAGAAATATTTATTCAAGTCCTTTGTCCATTTTTTAATTTGGTTGATCTTTTTTGTTGATGAATTTTAGGAGTTCTCTCTGTATTGTGGATATTAGTCCTTTCTCAGATATATGACTTGCAAATATTTTATCCCATTCTGTGGGTTGCCTTTTACTCTGTTGATACTGTGTTTTGATATACAAACTTAAAAAATATTCATGAAGTCCAATTTGTTTATTTTTATTTTTGTTGCCTCTGTCTTTGGTGTCCTATCTAAGAAATCATTGCCAAATCCAATGTCATGAAGTTTTTGCCCTATTTTAAGAATTTTATAGTTTTAGGTGTTATATTTACATCTTTGGTCCCTTTAAAGTTAGTTTTTATATACACTGCTAGGTAAGGGTGCAGTTCTTTTCTTTTGCATGTGGCCATTAGTTTGTCCAGCACCATCTGTTGAAAAGACTGTCTTTTCTCTGTTGAATGGTCTTCACACCCTTCTCAAATGGGTTTTTTTTTATAAGATGGCTCTTATTTTGCTGAGGTAGTTTCCTTCTATTCTTAGTTTATGGAATGTGG
Organism: Pteropus medius; assembly: GCF_902729225.1. Classification (NCBI taxonomy): domain Eukaryota; kingdom Metazoa; phylum Chordata; class Mammalia; order Chiroptera; family Pteropodidae; genus Pteropus; species Pteropus medius. Next base: position 1,788,282 of record NW_024344374.1, read on the forward strand.
GTTTTTTTTAATCAAAAAAAAGTGTTGCATTTTGTTGCATTTTTTGTTTCTGCATCTGTTGAGATGTTCATGTGTTTTTTTTCCCCCCTTAATTCTGTTAACGTGTATTATACATTGAATACTTTTCATATGTTGGACCATCCTTGCATTCCAAGAATAAATCCCACTTGGTTATGGTGTATAAGTATTTTATTATGCTGTTGATTTGGGAGTATTTTGTTGAGGATTTTTGTATCAATGTTTATAAGGGACGTGGTCCCTTTTTTTCTTTTTGCTTGTAGAGTTGTCGTATAGCTTTGTAATCAAGATAATGCTGGCCTCAGAGAATGAGTTAGGAAGTGTTCCTTCTTCTTCAATTTTTTTTTGGAAAAATGTGAGAAGGATTGGTATTAGTTCTTTTTCAAATGTTTGGTAGAATTCACCTGTGAGGTCATTGGGTCCAGGACTTTTCTTTGTTGGGAGATTTTTTTTATTACTCCTTACTAGTTATAGGTCTTGGATTTTTATTTCTTTCTGATTTAGTCTTGGTAGGTTTTGTGTTTCTAGGAGTTTATCCACTCATCTAGGTTATCCATTTGTTGGTATACAAATTTAATACCATTCTCTTATAATCTTTTTTATTTCTTTAGAATTGACAGTAATGTTCCCACTGTCATTTCTGATTTTTATAATTTGAGTCTTCCCTTTTTGTTTTAGTCCATCTAGCTAAAGTTTGTCAATTTGTTCTCATTGCTTTTCTTTATTTTTTGATTTTCTATTTCATTTATTTCTGCCCTTATCTTTATTATTTCATTCCTTCTGCTAGCTTTGGACTTAATTTGTTCTCCTTTTTAAAGTTCCTTAAGTTGTAAAGTTGGGTTGTTGATTTGAAATCTTTCTTGTTTTTAATGTAAGCATTAAAACTGCTACTGTGCTAAGAGCTGAAAGTAACCAAAATTGACCATAAAAAGATAAAAAATCTGTGAATTATTGGAGTCCCAGAAGGAAAAGCGAGGTAGACGAGGGTAAAGACTTTATTTAAAGAAATAATGGCTGAGAACTATCAAATCTGGGGTGAGGTTTGGGTATTCATGTTCATGAAGCTCATAAGCCATCAGATGATCTCAAAGTGATAGTCTTGAAGACACATAATAAAACTGTCAAAAATCAAAGATGAAAAGAGAATCTTAAAAGCAGAAAGAGAAAAGAGGCTTGTAACTTACAAGGGAACTTCTGTAAGCCTATCAGAAGATTTCTCAGTGAAACCTTGCAGGCCAGGAAAGAGTAGAATGATATATTCAAAGTTCTGAAAGAAAAAAAAAACCTGCCATTAGTAATACTTTAACTGAAAAAGTTGTCTTTCAGAAATTAAGGAGAGAGAAATATTTTTCCAGACAAACACACACTGAGGGAGTTTTCCAGCACTAGACCTGCCTTGCAAAAAATGCTGAGAGAGTTCTTCAAGCTGAAATGAAAAGATGCTAATTAATAACATGAAAATATACAACACACTAGAAAGGTCAGTATATAATTAAAATCAGAATAATACTGTAATGTGATGTGTTAATCATTTAACTCATATAAAATTTAAAAGACAAAAGTAACAAAAATAACTAGTTACAATAATTTGTTGTAAATATACAATATAAAAAGAGGTAAATCGAGACATCAAAAACAAAAACGGGAGTAAAAGGGTTTTTATATGTGACTGAAGATAAGTTGTTATCAGCATAAAATAGACCGTTATATCTATAATATGTTTTATTTAAACTTTATGGGATCCAGAAAGCAAAAACCTACAGTAGATATATAAAAAATACAGAGAAAATAATCAAAGTATACCAATATGGAAAACTGTCAGTTCACAAAGGAAGGCAGCAAGAGATGAAGAAAGAAATAAGGGAACTTCAAAACAGTCAGTAAACAATAAGATGTCATTGATAAGTCCTTACCTATCACTAATTATATGTAAACGTAAATTAAATTTTCCAAAGTCATAGAGTGGCTGGGTGGAATAAAAAAATAAGAACCAACTATATGCATCCTAGAAGAAACTCTTACGTTTTAAGGATACACTTAGGCTAAAAGTAAAGAGAAGGAAAAAGATATTCCATGTAAGTGGAAACCAAAAGAGAGCAGAGGTAGCTGTGCTTATAGCAGACAAAATAGGCTGTAAGCCAAAACAGTAACAAGAGACAGAAAGGTCATTATAAAGGGGTCCATTCATCAAGAGGATCTAACAATTACAAACATAAATTCACCTAACATCAGAGCACCTAAATATATTAGGCAAATATGAAAAAATAGGAAATACAGTATTAGTAGGGGACTTCAGTTCTCCACTTTCATTAATGAATAGATAATTCAAGTAGAAAGTCAATATGGAAACAGTGGGTTTGAGCAACACTATAGACCAAATTGACCTAACAGACATATACAGAATGTTCCATGCAGCAGAATACAAATTCTTCTCAAGTGCACATGGAACATTCTCCAGGATAGATCACGTGTTCGGTCACGAAACAAGTCTCCACAAATTCAAGAAGATATAAAACACTGCTGAAAGAAATGAAAGAAGACGTAAATAAATGGGAAGATATTCCATGTGCATGTATTAGAAGACTTAACATTGTTAAGATAGCAGTATGTCCCAAGGCAATCTACGGATTCATTGCAATTCCTATCAACATTCCAATAGTCTAGGACTTTTGCAAAAATGGAAAGGCTGATCCTAAATTCACATGGAGGCTAGGTAGGAGCTCAGCAACATAGGCTACTCACCATTCACCAAGGCCAGCCTGGGTATGGCAGCTGCTGTAGGGACCAACAGTAGAAGCTAACACGGAGCCCTCAGTGTGGCACCAGCTTGATTACATTGGACTGCTTTCACCATAAGAGCGGTAGCACTTTGTTCTTACAGGAATAGACATTTTGGACACATTTGATTTCCCTGCATGCAATGCTTCTGCCAAAATTATCATCCTTGGGCTTACAGAATGCTTTATATACCATCGTACTATTCCACAAAGCATTGCTTCTGATCAAAGAAGCCCCTTCACGGCAAATGCAGTGCAGCAAAAGGCCCATGTTCACGACAATTTCCAGGTCTTACCATGTTCCCATGTTTCTGTGTCTTATCTCTGCTCTCTGCCCTCTGCTGGTTTAGCGGCTCAAGTTCTAAGGCACTCTTAAGCATGGTAAGAAGAGCCCATATCAGATAGGGACCCAGAACACCCCTGATGTTTTTAAACTGGGTTAACAGAAGTTCCATCTGGTTTCAGGAGTTCCTAATTACCCTGAAGAAGGTGATTTCCACATCTCCCATCACAAAAAACAATTTTAAAAAATCTACTCTAGAAAAGTAAGGTAAGTAATATATGAGCTTTTTTTTTTTTTTTCTTTTTTGCATCCTCTTATCTCTTCACAGAGTGACACTGAAATTACAGACTTACATTCTCCTCACTGAGGGATGCCAAACCATCTCTGGATGTACAGCCCGAGAGAAACAGGCTCAGGGCTGTGCACGTGTACATTCCTCATCTCCGTGCCATAAATCTAGCTTTTCCCATCCCCGAACCCATAGGGTGCTGTGCTTATTTAGATGGGATTGGCAGATAAGATGCTGGGATCTCAGCCATGCATGGTTGGAAAAACCAGCAAGCTAGGAATGAGTACAGGGCTAGAGGAGTTAACTCATCAATAAGAGTGTCCTTGCAGAGGATTGCAGGGGTCCCCCAGACGGAGACCGGTATTGGTCCATGGCTTGTTAGGAACCAGGCCACACAGCAGGAGGTGAGCAGCAGGTGAGCGAGCGAAGCTTCATCGGTATTTGCAGCCGCTCCCCAGTGCTAGCATTACTGCCTCAGCTCTACCTCAGATCATCAGGCATTAGTTTCTCATAGGAGCACCAGTCCCTGGTGCCAGAAAGGTTGGGGACCGCTGCTGTAAAGAGTATTAGTGAATTGGGACTTGATCCACTTGTATTAGTTAGATAGGCCAACTGCAGTAACCAGCATCTCCAGTTTGTATGATGGCTCAACTACATTCAAGTTTATTTTCACTCACGTGAACAGTCTAAGACATTTCGAATTGGTGGGTAACTATGTTCTACACAGGCATTCAGGCTGATATGATAGGCTCTGCCATCTTTAATAAATGGCTTTCAAGGTTGCCCTGGAAATCAACACCCAGCCACTGGAAGGGGAAGAGGCACATACGTGTTTTTATGGGCTAGACTGGACTACCACTTTTCACTTTCCTTTGGTAAAACTGACTCTTGTGGCATATCTAACTGCAAGAGAGACTGGGCTATGAGCCTAAGGAGAAGAGAGAATGAATTTGGTGAAGACTAGCGATGTTAGACATAATATCTATATCTAAGGATGTGTTTTCTGGAGCAGGGCAGCAGGAGCTAAAGCCAAGATTTTGCTGGAATTCAGACAGGAGGCATCATTCTGTTTGAACCGTCCTGCCTAGTTTGGAGTAAGACGTTAGCTGGCTGCAGATGAGATGGTTTTGGTGGTGGGAGTGTTATGGATTCTAGTGTTCAGGCCCTGGGAAAAGGGGGCTCCAAGAATCAAGTAGGGTGGGGTCCTGGGACCTGAGCCACAAAAACTAAGACACAAGTCCAGGCTCCAGTGGTGATATTGAAGGCCAGTTATATGGACAGAGATTTGGGAGAAGGCTTACAAGTTAGGGCTTGCCGTGGAGATTCTTTGCTTGTGACAGCAAGACTTAATTCCAGATCCCACCCACTCATTGCTGGGGCAGTGGGGGTGGGGGAGGGCCTGGGGCTCTTCGGGCCCTGCTTGGTTCTGAGATAGCTTGTGGATGGTCCTCCTCCTGAAATTGTTTTTAGTACTCTCTTTTCCAGAAGGTAATGCACCAATGCTCTTCAAAGAGCTCAGGAGAGAGGCGTCCTTGTACCTGTGGCTTCCTAAAGCAGCTGTACTCACACTCTCCAGCTTTTAGGAATTTATATTAGAATAATACGGGGATACAGTTCACAAATTCCTTATGTCCTGTGATCTCACAGGACTCATTTTGTCTCATGGTTTAACCATGTAACCTAGGGGCTAAATACTAGATTCTAAATAACCAATAGAGTCTATATACAGAGTTGGAGCATGAATTGCTTGCTTTGTTTGCTTTCCTCTTCGGAGGTGGCCAAAAAATCTTAACAATTGTTTAGGGCTTTGTGAAAATTGTCTTTTAGGATGATACTGCATGTACTGTCTAGAGATGTTGTTGGAACAGATGTTGTGAGAGGCTCTTACTCTCTAATATGCTGAGAATGTGTGTGTATCCCCCAGGTGTTACTGCAGAAAATCCTCAAACACATTCATAGCACTACAGGGCGTTGCCTTCCACTTGACCCTTCTGTTCTCTTGATTGTTCAATGCACAAGGGTTATTAAGAAGCTGAAAGATGATGATTGCACTGCATCGTCGTTGCCAGCTATGTGCTGGCAGATTTTTGAAGACAAATTCAGGAAACTACTATAGGCTAATGACAGAATAGGATGTGGAAGATTCTGGTCTGAGTAAGCTAGCCTATTTCATATAACAAAATATGGGATGGTAAAGGAGACAATATATTATAGTATTTGAACATAGACTCTGTAGTAAATCTGCTGTTTAATGGCAACTTGGCCTTGGGCTAATTGTAACCACTTAAGTGTATCAGTCTCCCATCTGAGAAATGGAGATTATAATAGTGCTCACTTTCAAGGAAGCCTTGAAATTCTGTGGGTAAAAGGGAACATTTTTGGTCACCTCCACCTGTATCAGTCCTTTTCGTTACCCATCCAGAGAAAATCTCAAATCTAGTCCAGGAAAATAGCCTGAACAAAGATCTAGAGCTGAGATTCTCACTGTGTGAGCTGCAGGTCAGTCACCTCGGCATCGAAGGGCACTTACTAGCAATGCCAATCTTGGGCTGGGTATCCCAGACTTACTAAATCTGAAACTCCACAGCAATCTTTGTTTTAGTAAGCTCTCTCAATGACTTATAAGCTCAGATTTGAGGACCACTGGCAAAGAGCCTCCAGAGACAAATTTGTTGAGAAAACGCAGCCTACAGTCATCGCAGAGAAGGCCGTGGGCCCAGATCTGCATTTCCAGCTGCTTTTTGTAATCTCCACCTGTGCCCTGCGTGCCGGCTCCTCTGCTCCTTCCTGCTGCGCCGTGGTTAATAGTCTCACCATCCATCCAGTTGCCCACTCCTCTAGATTCTTCTCCTCTCTCACTTTTCATCCATCCAGGCGCTAAGACCCTGCTGATTTCCCTTCTGGAATGCTTGTGTCCTCCGCTTCCCTCTTCCACTGCCTCTACCTTCATTCAGGCCCCCACTGCCTCTCCCTGGGTTTGGGATGAGAGCGAGTGCCACGTTTTTTGTTGTGTTTGACCTTTGTTTCTTTAGTTTTCCCATGCTTCCCTGCGCACTGCCACAGAGTGGCTTTGCCTAAACATGGGTGGATCAGTTGTTCCACTGCTTAAAAATCTTCAAACGTGTAAACAGATTCCTTACCATGATATTCCAGGCTCTTTGCAACCTAACTGGACACCGTTTCCGGACTTCCCTTCTCCCTCCCCGTTTCTCTCACCCCATATAATCCTGCCACTCTACCTTTTATGCTGTTAATTCTGAGCCCTTTCATACCCTCTTGCTCTAAATATGTATTTCTGCCCTTCCTTGCACATTCTTCATTGTCTGCCGATTGAGGTTCAGTTTAACAGCTTAGCTCCAACATCACCGACCCTGCAACCTTCCTGGACTTTTCTAAGATATGACATCTCTCTTTCTGGTTCTCCAGCCATTACTCCATGTTTAAAGGCATTTACTACTTGTATGATGGTCTTTCTACTAGACTGTGAGCTTCTTAAGGGCCAAAAAATGCATTGCCTTGTTCATCTTTGCACCCCCAGTGCTCAGTACAGTGTTCAGTACTGAGGAGCACTGAGCAGTGTTTAGTACTGAGTAACTGCTTAATACATGTTTGCTGAAAGAATGAAGGAATAAGAGTAATTGTACTGTTACAAGAGGCTCTCCTTTTAGGGAACAAATCCTTAGCCGCCCAGGCATAGAATACTGCTTTCAGAGAGTATTTATGTTTTGGATCATGGAAGCCATGGAAGAGGAATGCGTCTCTCAGGGGAAACCACGGCAGAGTTTGGGCAGGTGAAATGTAATTATCCACGCTGGCCCTGGGCCAAGGATTCTCAGCACTGCAGCGAGGCCAGGGCTAAACACAAATGGGTATGACCTTCGCCTCTCATCCCTTCTGAAGAGCTGCTCCTCTGGCAGCCTGGAGCTCCGGAACAGCTTGTGGAGGCCTGGGGTCAGTCTCACTCACAGGGAAGGGGCAGCCGAGCCCCGTGACCTAGCTGAGCTGGCTGCTTGGCTCTCGGCCACCTTTGGTCTAAACACGGAGCCTGGTGTGGAAAGGGAAGCTGGCCTGTGATCTTTCTTTCATTCTTTTCGGCCTCACTGCTGCATTCCTTCCAGCTGAAGTTAGCAACATGCATTTGCCTTTGAGGACATAAGACCCCAGCATGTAACAAGAACTTGACCTCAAGTTACTGGCAGCCAATTTTCTTACTTTGTGTATGTGTGTGTGTATATGCATGCGTGTGTGTACGCGCTTATGTTTATTTTTAAAAACCATAACCCCCCCTACCCAAATTACCAGACAACACATGCACAAATGCACAGAATTAAAAAGCCCTTTTGCAGATGATCCTAAATCTTTTCTGGAAGAAGGTGCAAGTTACACAGAAAGTGACTGAGCTGGGATTTAAACTCAGGAAGTTTTACCCCAGGGTCTGAGCCCTGAGACCTTTGACTTTGCTGCAGGTTGGCCTTTCAGAGGATCTACCTGGGAGGGGTTGGGGTAGCAGAGGCCAGGCAGCATAGCCAGGACTCCTGGGCCCCTGGTTTTTAATATAACGAAAACCATACAGCCTTGGCAATTCCACACGTAAATGACCTTGGAGGTGGTCACAGGAGACAGGCGGAGGAATGCAGAGTAAAGAACGAGACACGTCGTTTATACAAAGCAATCTCACGCTTAGTCAGTATTGTGCCTTTGAACCCTTCTCCAGACGTGATTTTGTGCCCAGAGCAGAGACTTTCCCCTAAACAGCAATATTCCTGTATGTTCTACTTTTCATTTCCTCGATTCTCCCTCCAAAGGTCTCCAAGCAATTTACAAACTGTGGGTTGTGTTTGCAATTTGGACCCTTAAAGTTTATCTGTCTTTCTCTCTCTGCTCACTTTTCCTTTGTCTTTTATGATTGTGATTGAAAAAGAGGAAGAATTGAGAGACCAGAGCTCATGAATGTATATGAAGCCATTACGTTCGCTGGGCGAGATACAAGCACAGGCCCTCTTTTTTAAACGGTTGTCTCTGAATCACCAGAACTGCTTTGGAGCTTTTCCCTCCAATTGCAAAATTCATTATTTACTCTTTTACTGCATCTATTTACAAGTCCACGTGGACCCTCTAGGAGGCCCAATTTGGGCCTCAGAGCTCTAGTAATGAAGCCTATCTCACTCTGCTTTGATGTATCCCACCACTATTGCTGCTTAGGGGAGAGAGTCTGTGCCCACCTCTTTTTTTTTTTTTGGAAGGTCAGCCTGACTGAGGACAAAGGATTTTAAATTGTGCTCTGCGGAATCCTGGAATCCTGAGTAGACTGCCAAGAGTTCTAGGAAATAATAATAAAATCAACCATGGACATTTTTTTATTTTTTTTATTTCAAGGTACTATGGTTTTGATTTGGTTGTTAAACTTTTTCTGGGGTTAAAATATATATCTAATGCAGGCAGACTGTACTCCCTGAAGCTTGTTTTAAGAGTTAACCACAAGTAAGGGTTGAATGTGTATGGAGAAACCAGATGAGAGTGGGTACTGGGACATTCTGTGGTCATGACTTGTTCCAAATAGATCTGTCACTTGGCTAGGATGTCAGCTCTAAGAGGAAGAACACCTTGCAGTAGTAGTAGGCGCTCCATAAACATTTGTCAAATGAATGAGTGAGTGATCTGGCTGCCCTCTGTCCTCTGACAGCTCCACATGCAGGCTTCATTCTGCTCCAGATCTTGTGCCCATTTCGACCAAGGGAGAAATTTTCTCAGCAGCTTTGCTGTAGGTGCATCACATGCTTAGAATCAGGACCCTCAGGCCCGATTGGGACCACGTGACCCCATTATTGCTTCCCAAGTCTCCTTTGGTGCAAAGACTTGCTCTCAGGGAAATTCCTGGGTGCTCGGCTCCCCTCTGATCCTATGTCTTCCCTCTCCCCTCTGGTCCCTGCTCTCTGTAGTCCTGATTCAAGGACAGGAGCTCTGAGGTCCTGTCACCCTTGGGTTTTTCTCCTGATAAATGCCTATTCTACTAACTCAGTTGTGGCCACCAGCTGAGATGACCAGTTCTTTGGCACTGAAAGCTTTGTAGCCTGGTTGCCCCCTGGAATATGCTTCTTTAGCTAGCCAGGCCTTCTGTCACAGAGCTGAGCACCTGAGTATGGGGCGAGGCTATCAGGGTTTGACTCAGTTTCTCTTTTAGAGTGACCCATAATGCTCCAGTTCCCCAACCTCCAATCTCCCCAGAAAGGTCAAGGTTCTCAAAGTAGAGTTTAGAGGGAAGGGATGTCTCTAACCTCTACCCACCTGGTCATAGGTAAGTTAATAACAGTACAAGTGCCTCCACTAACAATTTTCCTTGGGAAAATATTGGGGCCCCTGGCCTATTTGCCGTCTGAGGTTGCATCTGTAACAATAGACAAAATTATCGCCCCAAAACTTCTTTATTACAATTATCTTGGGAAAAGCGTTTAGAGTGAGAGAACTTTGCGCCTTAGAGGACTTGGCGCACTTGTCTCCATTGAGAGAGACGGGAGTCTCTGGCCTTCTGAGTTTGGCTCAGTGGTGGTGGAGGCAGAAGTCCTGACTCCTGGTGAGGATGTGGGGGGAATGGACCATGAGGAAGGAAAAGTAAAGAACCTACATGGACAGGATACCTTGGGAAGTTTCAGGAAGAGACATGGGAGTGAAGGTTTTAGAGGAAGCAGCTGCTGGAATCTAAGAATTAAGAGTGGAAAGGAAAATTTTAAGAAGTTTTGCTTGGGTTATGATTGTAATCTTTAGTGTTTTTTAAGAGCACAACAAAAGGTTCACATTATTTTTGGCTGCTGGATTAGTTTACTTGAATGAGCCACCATGCTGGAATCAAATTACTTGAGAACTGGGATTTCATTCAACAAATATCAAGTGCCAACTACCGGGGATACAGCAGTGAACCAAACTCTTCCTCGTGGAGCTTATCGGAAGAGATAGAAAGTAAATAAGATAAGTAAATTATGTCAGGAGCGATAGATAGGGAATTCTAAAGGAGGAACATGTTGGAAGATTTAAACATGGTGGTCAGGGAAATCCCCCATGAGAAGGTGTAATGGGAGCAAAGGTTGGAGGGCTGCAAGAGGATGAGCCAGGCACATATCTGGGATGAGGTCCCAGGAGAGTTAGGGCATGTTTGTGCAGCACCTAGGAGACTGGTGTGGCTGGAGTGACGTGATTGAGATCAGAGGCCCTGATCATAGGGCAGTTTGTAAGCCATTATAAAGCCTGTGGCTTTTCCTCTGAAGAGCTCTGAGCAGAGGAGTGATAAGTATGTCTGTCTTAAAATGGAAGGGAAGGCAGATATAAGGAGAACAGTTAAGAATTATTACAAAAATCCAGATGATAGATAGAGATGGTGACAGCGAATATAGTGAGAAGGGTGTGCATTTGTTAGCATTACACACCCATTTATTTATCAGTTATTTAATAAATCAGTTACTAAATGGCTTAATAAATATTTATTGAGTCCTCGCAGAGATTACAATCTGAAATGGAAGATAAATAATTAATTATCATATGCTCACTCAGCTCCAGAATTCTAGGAGTCTAAGGCACCAATGAATATAGTATTGGAAAGGGAGGAGCTGGCTCCTTCCTGTCACAGAATCACTGAGAGGTATAAAGAAGTGTTTGGCAGGTGACATTCTTGTTCTGTGTGGACAGAAGACTGAGCAGGGGCAGAGGCCCAGAGCTGAGCAGGGGCAGAGGCCCAGAGCTGAGCAAGGGCAGTGCTGAGGAGCATACAGTTTAGGAGCCTGGTGTGTGAATGTGGCTGGAGGTTAAACCCCAAAGGAAGGTGGGGAACAATAGTGAAGGGCATAGTTATGGAAATTCTGCAGGCTAGGTTGGGGGTTGGGGGCGGTCTGCCCCTTGGCAATAGCCACAGCAGAAAAAGAGTACCTGCTTCTCAGTCCCTGTGTTCTGGGGGAGGGAGACAGCTAGTGTGACGGCAGCCAAATGGGACACTGAGGCTCTGAGACATAGGGTCAGAGCTGAAAGAGCCTACAGAGACCACCAGCCACATCCGCTCATTATCCAGGGATGGCGTGGAAGCCTAGACAGGGGAGGAATTTTCCAAGGTTACCAGTTAAATGGCAGAGCTGAGCTCTTAGTCTGGGTAGAGTTCTCTCTTACTGCACCTGAGGTTGTTAGAAGTTTTTTTCCAGCCTCCCATTTTTCTCCTTTATTCAGTGGAATGTGGCCCCTTTTCTCTGGCGTCTATTGGCCAAGACCTATCCATGCTTGAGGATCTGGTTTCTGTCTTGGTTGGCAAATAATGGGTGGCACAGATTTTGCTTCAGAATCATGATGGCTTTGGGCTCTTAAGAGTTTTTACCTGTGGCCCTTTCTGTACCTCTCATCATCTGCCTGGATTCTTGGCTTGCTCCACATTCTGGTCTCTTACTCCTGTGACTACTCCTTTCTACCTGATGACTCATCTGAGGCTATGGCCAGTTCTGTGTTCTCTCTCTCTCTCTCTCTCTCTCTCTCATCTACCATATGAGGCAGATATACCAAAGTCTCATTTCTCATTTAGTTCAAACAAAAATATTCTCTGCTAAACCCAGACCATAAGGCCTCTCTTCTTCTCTGCATCATGTTCTTTTTCTCTTGTCCTTTGTTCTCTCCCTTTCTGTTTTAAACCCTGGTATTTGTCCCTCTTCTTGTATTAGCTCTCTTGTTACTCACCCCGTTATTTACAGAAATGTCTAAGGACTGGTTGGATAATCGGGCAAGAAAGAATCCTTTGGGGACTGAGGGGTGAGGAGGAAAAGAGGCTGTGACTAGCCATACTTTATTATTTTTCTCTGTTACATCTGTGTTTCTCGTAACAAACAGAGGCCTGAATTTTAGGTTTGATCTGGACCGTGTGGAGTGGGGAAGTTACATTACCTCCTTCTGCTGCTCCTCGTCTTCATCCTTTTTACTCCTCTGTAGTTTCACACAATGGACAAAGATTTTCATTCTTTAGATTGCGAATTCAGAATGCCAGTAGTGTGAGCTTCCTTATTTTCCTTTTACCTGCATCACACGCCATGATATCTTGATTTATTTATTGGAATCCCATTGTGTCTCTTCCCATGGCTTCAAGTTTTGATCAACTTATGACTTCAAATACTACCTCTATTCAGATGATTACCTTTTTTGTACCTCCAGCCAAAATATCTCCCTATAGTTAAGACTATTTAGATTGTCACAAAGCTGTCACTCTCTTATACCTGTTATTAGTTTGGGATCGAGTCCCAGTCCCATAATTTTCTGCCTTTTCCTCTGTGGAAAAGGGGAGAGACCATGAATAATCACCTGTCAAAGATGGTGGGAGGATAAAATGAGATAATAGATGTAGAATAAGCTTGTAGCTTATAATGGTTGTTAAAAAAAAAAGAAAGCCCTCCACCAATCTTCATTGATTTGTGAGTCGTCTTCGCAACACCAGCTGATGATCAGCTAAATTTAGACATTGCCCCTGCAATAGACACATGATGCCACCAGGTGGCAGGAGAAACCTGTGATGCAGTCTTGAATTGGTGGTGGGGGCGGGGGAGCGGGGGTGGGATTCCACGAAATAGAAGTACTAAATTTTGATTGTTAAAAGGAGCCAACTCTTTAGCAATTATTAAATGAACAACAAAGCTTATTTATGAATCACATCAGCCCTGAAAAAACCAAATATAAAGGCTTTCATACAATGTATTTTAAACAGTTTTTTAGGCTATGGTGATCATTTTTCAGAGTAAGTCTTACACAAAACCCCAAGTATATACAGTAAGTACAAGTGGCAGTGCTTTTTCTGAAGTAGGGCGGGGACACTGGGAGTCTTTCCCTCACCCTCCTCTTTTACCCTTGAGTCACCTCTTCTGAACCTCAGGTGATCCCGGGACAGAGTTTTAAACCACTATTTTCATAACTATATTTTTCTAGCACCCTTTCTAAACATTCTTTTTATCATTATGAAAAAAATATTATTTTTGAAAATATTGAATTTTAAAGTTTATATAAAATACTCATATAAATACATAACAACATATGTAAATATAAACTATAAATTATAAAATTTGTAGACTTCATAGACTATACAACACAATTTTATATATTCTATATTGAATATAGGATATCTAAATATAAATTTTAAAGTTTTAGAATAAAAATGCATTATTTTATTTATTTATTTATAGGCGTGGCAACCCTTGGTGACCACGCAGATTGTAAGGACCTTGTCAGCTTACAATCTCTTATTTTTTATTTTATGTTTTTTATGCCTACAGCACCTGGTCTTCCTAGGTGGTCTCCCATCCAAGTCCTAACCAGGCCCGACCCTGCTTAGCTTCCAAGATCAGATGGGATCAGGCATGTTTAGGGTGGCCTGGCCATAGACAAAAGTGCATTATTTTAAAGCACTTAACAAAAGCATCTTAAAAGAACATTGTAATTCTCAGCAGCTCTTCACTTCTTAACTATTGTAAATTTAATACCTACTTTCGGTTCAAGATGGCAAACTGAGAACAACATTTAACCTCTTTCCCCCTTAAAATGTCACCAAGAATAAGCTAATTAAATGTAAAGAGGTATTAAATTACTTCACTGAAAAGTGAAAATGTGGTGTAGCACATTAGATGATCAGATGTTTTGAAGGATTTCTAGAATAAAGATGCAAATTGGATTTAAACTGGTGGGCAAGCCAGAGCAGAGAGAGCCAGGACCAGGCCCAGAGCTCAGGCCTGCTCTGCAGAAAGCAGCAGGGCCAAGGGCCAGCAGGTTTTCGCTGGGAAAAGAAGAGAGCCCCGCCTCCTCCCCAAACTCAGCAGTATGGAGAGTCACAGAATGGGAGTAGGTGGGCGGCCAAATTCTAGGTGCCATCTAGAGATAATCCAGAGTAAAGGAGAAAATTTTAAAAGGATGATTGAAGATATGAATTAGTCAAGATAATATTGGTCTCATAAAATGAGAAGAGTATATTATGATAAAGAGGCAATCAGTGAATAAAGTAAATCCCAAGGAGATGTCACAGTACAATTCTTAAATCAAGGCTGCCACAGTGCACAACCCTGGAAGTGTAGCTACATGACTGGAGCTCTCTAGGTGGCATAGTGCACAGCCTGTGTGGCCACATGTGATGGCTTGAATTTGGAGGTCAGGCACCTGGATTCAAGGCAGATTACGGTACAGCTGGGGAAATGGGATGGCCTCTTTGGGCCTTAGTTTCTTCTGGCCCTAAAATATTGTGGGACCAGCAGTGTATTCAGTGAAGACATAGCAGGAGGCCTTTTCCTGACTTTGGTCCCACAGATGTTAAGAGGCTCCTGCAGGTGGCCCTGTCTCTCTCTAGGTCATTTAATCTCCAACTTGTTGGATTTGAACCTGAGAATGTGAAGGAGTTGGGAGGGACCCTGTTTCACTTACCCCTCACCCAAACTCAGATTAGTCCTGAAGCAGTTCTTTCTTGGTAATGCTTCAATCCTGGATGAGTATATATCTCTTTCATAAAGATGAGAACAGAAAAATCAATATAAGGTTTATGGAAAAATTCTGTAGCGCAAAGGAAGCGTGGTAATATATTGTGACTAAGCAAATCCACTTTCCTCTGAAATACATTTCTTACAAGAAACTGAAAACACATTAAAAATATCAATTTCTAATACGATACATGTGGATACTTGTTCCTGTTAAACTGACCAGACTGTTATGGGGAGGGACAGGAGTAAGAAAATAAAAAGATACATAGAAATGAAAAATATAGTAGCTAAAATAAAATTTATATAGGAATCAAGAGAGTGGAGACAGAGTACCATAACAAAAGCAATTAAGTGAGGTAGAAGACAATACTTTAGATATTCTCAGAATTCAGAGGAAAAGGGCAAAGATATTAAAGTAATTTCAAAGAAGATGGCAGCTGTAAGCAACAAAAGCAGAAATTTATTTCATGATTAATAGGCATTCTAGAAAAAGAATCCAGAACAAATGGAGTAGAGTCAATAAACAAAGGAAAAAATGAAAAAAGGACTTGTGGATTAAAATTTTAAAAAATGGCTTTCAAAGAAAAAGAAGTAACTATGCAAGTATCCTGAAAAGAAGGGAATAAACCCATTTATAAAAAGTGAGCAAAAAGCAGATGATGTTAGAATTCTTGGCAGCAGTAATTGCCAGAAAACAATTTAGTGATGTATGTAGAACTTACTGGAGAAGTTTGTGGTTCCTATGTAAAAGGAATAGGAAGATACTGTCAGATATGTTTGGTATCTGGAGAAATATATCACCCACATAAGATTGCTTAATAAATTAGTCACAAGGTGTTCCAGATCATTGAGATATGAATTACATTGCAGTGAGCATTGACTATATTAACATATAGTTATAATTTAAGTAATAGTGATATATATAGTTGCACAGAAAGTATACATATTATTTATATTTAAAAGAGAAAATAATATTATCCAATGTCAAAATAAAAGAAAGCAGAAAGGAAAGACTAGAGGGCAAGAGAAAATGCAAGTAATAATTCTCATATTTTTAATAAAAATTACAGTAAAATTATAGTAAATTTACAGTAAAGATTAGAATCTTTATATTTGATAAATAAATATAAAATTGAGAGTGTTTTTGAAAGTTTTACATGCAGTTTATTACTAGAATTTCAAATATTTGTAGAAGAGTAAAATGTAGTTTAACTTATAAACTAGAACAGAAAGGAAATGTCAAACGAACAAAAATCAGAAAGCCTAAAATGGCATTAAAAAGACCAAGCACAACAGCTATGAGAATAACAGTAAATAGTTTAAAATTTCCTGTTTTAAAAAAATTAAACTTTCTCCAGTTTGATCGTAAAATAAAATTCAGTGGTTTGCTATGTTCAACGATAAAATAAATGGCAAAAATATGTTAGGAAAACAGAAATAAAAAGAAAGCAGACTGGTTATGGTAACCATTAAATGAGTCATTTAGAATCATGTTATATTTCTAGAAGTTCTGATATACATTAGTGGTTCTCTAACTGTAAGGATCATCAGTATCACCTGAGGATCCGTTAACAAACAGATGTCTGGGCCCCACATGCAGACTTTCTGATTCATTAAGATTGGGATAGGACATGAAAATTTGCATATCTCACGAATTCCCAGGTGAGGCTGATGCTGCCAGTCATTGAGAAACACTGATCAAGGGTGAAGATTCTAAAAGTAATTAAAATTTATGTGCTAAGAAATAGCATCAAAATATACATAAAAAAAAAAACCGTTGGAAATTTAAGAAGATAATCCAGTAACAAATTTCAACACATTATTAACCTTAAACAGTAGTAGTTTAAAAGGGATAAAATTATTTAAATATTTTAATTAACATAATTATGTTAATACTGCACAAATAAAAAACATATCCTTTTAAGTGTACATAGAATATTTTTTTATCCACAGATTAGTATATGTTTATAAACCTTTATAAATAGCTATTTATAAAAATCGAGGTGAAAAAATATATGATTAAGGTTTTGAAAAATGTTATTAATATTTTTATGCCAAGGAGCTAGAAAAAGAATAAAGAACTAATTTTTAAAAAGTATCAATAGGGTAATTATAAAGAAATACACTTAAAAATAGAAAACAGTGGAATTTATAAATAATTATTAGAACTGGTTCTTTAAAAAAGGACAAACTTCTGGAAAATTTCAGATAAAAGTAAATAATTTATGTAAGTAAAAGTATAACTGAAAATTGTATGTCAACTGTAATTAAAAAATAAAAAAAATTTAAAGAAGTATAACTCAACAGTAATCTAGATAAATACGCTGAGTATTAAAAAATTAAAAGTCAATAATATGGATAATTGCAACAGAGTAACATAGAAATGGATGGTTTCCTGGAAAAAAATGATCAAAATTATTAAATCTTAAAAAAAAAGAAAAAAGAAAATAAAACATACTTTAGGTTAGGAACAGATTAGTGACTTAATGTAAGAAGTCCTACTACAGGATTCTTAAAGAAAACATAGGCATAAATCTTTATGATCGCAGATTTGTCACTGGTTTCTTAAATACGGCAACAAAAGTGCAAGCATCAGAAGGAAAAAATTAGATAAATCGGACTTAATCAAATTTTTGTGCTTCAAAGTTTTCAAAGGACACCATCAATAAAGTGAAAAGATAATCCACAGAATGGATAAAATATTTGCAATTTATATGTCTTAAGGGATTTATATCTAGAATATTGAAAGAACCCTTAAAATTCAATAATGAGATAACACAGTTAAAAATGGACAAAGGATTTGAATAGATATTTCTCCAAAGAAGATATACAAATGGTCAGTAAGCACATGAAGAGCTGCTCAGCATCATTAGGCATCAGAGAAATGGAAATCAAAACCATGACAAGGCGCTGCTTTATACGGACCAGGATGGATGTAATTAAAAATACAGATAATCAGGTATTGGATGTGGAGAAATTAGGACACTTATATTTTGCTGGTGGGAATGTAAAATGGTGCAGTTGCTTTGAAAAACAGCCTGTTGATTCCTCAGAAATTCAAGCATAGAGTTATCATATGATCCAGCAATTCCACTCCTAGGTACATACCCAAGAGAAATGAAAACACATGTCTGTCAAAAAAAAAAAAAAAAAAGAAAAAAAAACTCTAAAAACAACAATGAAAAAACCCAAACTTGTACATGAATGTTCATAGCATCATTATTCATAAAGGTGAAAATAACCTAAATGTCCATTATTTGGTCACTAAAAAAACTGACATATTGATACATGCTGCATGAATGAATTTCAAAGATATTATGCTATGCGAAAGAAGCCAGTCACAAAAGACTACATATTGTATGATTCCATTTATATGAAATGTCCAGAATAGGCAAATCCATAGAGACACAAAGTATACTAGCAGTTCCCCCTACTAGTGGCTGGTGTGGGATGAGGAGTTTAGGGGTTAAAGGGAATGGAGATTCTCTTTGGGGTGACAAAAATATTCCAAAATGGATTGTGATAGTTGCATATCTCTGTACATAGACTAAAATTCATTGAATTATGTACTTTAATGGGGTGAATTATGGTATGTGAATCATATCTCAACAAAACCGTTACAATGGCTAGAATATTGTGGACATTGGAGTCTTACGTAGACTGAGTCTCCTTCATATAATATCCATGTCTTTTTACATTAAAAGAAGTTTGTATTTCTGCTTAGAGTTTTAAATTTCTCATTTCTCTTCCTCTTGGTAATCCAAGTTTTTGCAGCATCTACTGTTTCCATTACAGCTTTAATTCTACAGTTTGTTTTCATTTCTATTTAATCTTTCTTGATGTCAAATTATTATCTCTTCATGACTCTAGTTTCATACATGCAATATACTCTTGTATCTTGCTGAGACTATGACTCATAAATGCTTCAAAATTTCTCCTGCTTCGTGGAGTAAATCTGTTCTATAAAAGCAATTTTTAAGAAGATTTCCTCTTCATCCTCTGACCTGTATTTCATGGAGACTTGGGAGTTGGGCATGTCAAATGTTTGCTATAAGTCACCATCTTAGCCAGTTACCTTTCTGGTCAGATTTATTTGATAAAAAGGGTATTATTGAGTTACCTATCCATAATTTAGGAAGATTGGGACTCAGATATATTGGTAGTAATTCAAATAATTGGAAAAGCATTTGAAAAACCTTACCTTTGAAAGAAGAATGCCTTATCTTGTGATAGTAATCACAGGAAGAGGCAATAAGGAGGTTTTTGTCAGAAATAGTATTAGCTAGACCAGTGGATCTAAAATTTGATTACTACCATATATCAAAATGAATTCCAGATGGATTCAAGAGTTAAAAATTGTACAGTCAGAAAACAGACTAAAGTAAAATAGAGTTGTCATTTTTTTCCCCTGTAGCAGAATACCTTACCAAGTATTGATGTCACAGAAAAATAATCTTAGGAGAAAGGATTCCAAGTTTGGGCTCATAAAATGAAAACCTTATATCCAATGACAAAAAAAAAAAAATCAAAATTTAAAAGGCAAACATACTTTGAATGCATTTGTAATGATAATGACAAGGTCATGGTTATAGCATTTCATATCTGCATGGAACCTTAGGAATTACTTTGGTCAAATTCCTCCTGAGGGGCTGTGTGGGGTTTTAGATTCACACCGGACTAGTGACTAAATTGCTATGGGAAGGTCAACAAGCTTAACATACTGGTTAAGAGCATGGCCTTTGGAATCTCTAGGCCTGAATTTGGGTTTCAACTTTACCACCTACTAGTCATGTACCTAAGAATGCCTGGCACATAGAAAGAGCTCAATATATGGTACTGCTTTATTTATCCTCACTGCCATCCTCATCCTTATATTACCATTGTTATAAATTCATCAACAATTTTTATCATCATCCATCAGCAGTCTTCTTTTTCCTTCTCTTCCTTTCCTCTATTATCATCATCATCACTTCACCATCATCATCATCATCATCACTACCACCATCATCATTATCACCACTGCCTGTGTTTGAATCCTGACTCAGCTTTCTTAAGTGTCAGAAACTTTTTAGAGTCTTCAAGGTACCTTGGAGGAAGTCAGCACAACAGGTGGATGAGTTGAAAATGGGCCAGGTTGGGCAGAACATTTCATGCCCCTGCTGTTGAAGGGCCCTAATTCCTTTCTTCCCTCTGTTGGTTTCCTAGCTTGGCACTATTCCCCCTAATGCAGACATTCCATCCCCTGGTCAATCCTGACGTGCCAAGACACTATATAACATTGGAAAGATTATAAAACTTCTTTCATCCATTTTCCTCTCTTAGAAGTTGGGAATAATAATTCCTATATTCTCATGGTTGTTATGAGGATTTAAAAAAGTGCATGATTATGAAATTTAGTATAGTAGTAGACATCGTAGGCCCTCCAAAACTCTTAATTAATTTTGAGAGAGAGAGACTTGCTCAGTGTCTCATATCTTACTGAACCAAGGAATGCCCTTGAGCACGGTGTCTAACTGTTGTTACATTTATGGCCTAGTCTCAGGTTAAATATGGAAGGACAGGCTTTTACTTGGATATGCTATGCTTGACCCAGTTCTCTGAGCTCTGTATTCATCTATTTCTGAAATTTCTAGAGTGGCTTTACCTTGCTCATTAGTAATAGCCTTTTGGCTTTCTGTGATAGCTTTCTTTTCCTTCTTTCTTTTCGAATTACTTATGACCACTTGTTTTTTTTTTTTTTATACATAATTTAAAGAACCATAGCTGACACCCCTCCCCCATGTAACAGTTGGCAAAAACACTAAAAATATGCCAAAACTTAATTTTATATGTGTATTTTTTTACCCTCTAAGAAATAATAAAAAAATTATACTTGCAAAATATATAGTGTGGGTCTCGAATCAAGTAATCAAGTTACTTCTGCCAGATGCCTCTGACAGCACCCAAGAAGGTCTAGATTCCTGGGAATTACATTTCTTATGTGTACCATCCACGTGTCTGCACTTTGTGTGTGTGCAAGGGGTAGGTCGGACGCAGCCCACCCCCCATGACACAATTCCTGATGTTAAAAGGCAATACTAAGGACTTTTTTGTTTGTTTCAAACAGCATATTTTTGTCTTAACAGTCTGATGCTGAAGCAGACCTCCTCTGGAAAAGCAAGTCTGTTTCTAGTGCAGTTCCTCCCCAACCCCCTCCTACCCTAGCCATATGCTTTTTCTATCTAATTCCCATCTCTTGGATGCCATAAGGTTTGGCAGAATCTTGGCATAGGGCTCAGAGATCTGAAATTATGTTGAGTGCGATGTCTGGCCATTCTTCCCTTGTCTGTCCAGCTTTACTTTCTGTGGTGATATGGACGCACATAGTAACATGGATTTTATGTGTTCCTCTGGTGTTTGGGACCAATTGCATCTCATTGATAGTGATAAGCTCGCTCAGATTTACACACTGCCTTTTAATTTAAAGAATCTTATTGGGAAGGTGTTCTTAGCATATGTTCCCAAATGACATTATTCTTTTGTAGCTGTAATTCAGTGGGAACTAGATTCAGTAGGAGCTGGATCATTGCCCCTCGGATGTGATTCCTCTTCCTACAAATTGTAGTGCCATAGTGCTGGGCACCACTGATGAACAGTTGTCCTTAAGTTATTCAATACAGAATCCACACTCGCACTGTCATGACTTCTATGCAGCAGACATTCCAGGGTCAGCTGTGAAACATTCTAGAAAGACCACAGTATCAGCTGCCATCTTGTTTCTCCGATCTCTGCCTTCCTCAGCAACTTCTCACTGGATTCCCTGACATCTTCCTACAGGATCTCTCCTTCCTTAAGTCCTGAGCTCATCATAATTGAGAAAGCTCCTGTACTCCTTTTCTTAAAAGGAATTCAATCTCTGCTCCAGATCCAGGCTCCACCAGCTTGCTATCACTCTTGGTCTCCTCTTGACTCACACCCTAACCCACCTGTTAAAGTCTGTTTGGTGTTAACCAAATTTGGACCTATATATCACCAGGAGGTGGTTCAAGGTACCTATGTTGCTGTTCGTTCATTCATTCATTCATTCATTCACTCAAGAAACATTTACTGAACCCCTGCTCTCAGATAGACTCTCCCCTTGGGTCCGTGAAGGAGATAGAAAAGTAAGGGGACAATTATACTCCAGTATCATAGGGACTAAATGATCGAGAAGCACAGACTGCTATGAAAACAAAGAGATTTTAAGCCCTTCAGGGGCTGAGCAGAGAGGAGGCGGGGCTGTAGGGGGGAACATTTCCTGGGAAGCAAACTCATGGAACTGAGTCTCTGCACATAAAAAGCCCCTCCGCCTCCATCCATGCAACTAGTTTCTGCCTTGATTCTCTGTGTCGTACTTTACTAGTTGTACTTCCTAATTCTTCAGTCCCACCTTTGGGTGGAAATCCCTCACTGAACCTCAATGAATTTGGTTGGAACCTAGACATTCCCTTTGTCACTCCCCTCCTGTCCTCGTGATAGAATTATTCCTGGTCCCCTGTCTATTCTGAGACTTTCCAGATCCAGATCCAGATCCACCACCTGTTGGCTCCTAAGTGTTTGATATCTGAGCCTTGGACCCCCATTGCTGCATCATTCTCCCGAGTAGTCAGACTAACTAACACAGATATGTGGAAATCAGACTTTGGGAGCTGGGCTGGGGCCCACATACCTGTTCACACCAGCCTGGTCCCAGGCCAGGTTAGCTTCTCCAGACCCCATCTCTTTGTCTCCACCTTCTGGCTTCTTCCAGCTCAGAGTCCACAGTTAACACAGGTAACACCCATCTTCCCCAAGGTTCTAGCATGCCTTACATCTGAGAACATCTGAAATACAAGTATAATTTACCTATATGATGAATGGGCTGAATTTAGTAGAATGAAATCCAAAAATAATTTTATTTTTTTCCCCAATTAAAGCTCTTTAATCCAGCTCCGTTGGGAACTCCTTTCCTATTCCTAGATAATATCTCAAATAGAGATGTTAGCTTTTCTGGCAATTTCAGGTATCAGAACAGACTCATCTTTGGAGTATTTAAAAGTTCAATTTGATTTAAATTAAAATTTCACTCTCTTACCTAATTTTAAGTTTGTCCCCTAATCCTGAGCTCAGGGCAGACTCAGGATCAGTTTACTGCTGTGGAGATGAGAGATGTGGTCTGTCCTTTTACCCTCCTAGCTCTTGCTCTCTCCTCCCCATTCACCTGCTGCTTCTGGATGAGTGGGGAGGAGGAATAAGAGGGAAGCCTTGGTTCTTATTTAACAGCTGCTGGCATTACTGGTCCTGCTGTTCTCTGTGTGGCAAATGTGCAGACACTCAAGGAGCGATCCTCTGAGTCCTTGAAGCCCCAGCCCTAGCCCTCTCAGGGGTCTCTAGTTTGGGTGATGCATCCTCCAGCAGGCCCCCACCAACCCCTCCTCAGCTCTTGCTCAGAGGAAACACTTCCAGATTCTTCCTGCTGGCATCTCTTCAGCCTGAAGCGGTCCTTCTGTGTGGGCATCCTTTTAAGATGGCTGAAGCTTAGCTGCTCTCTGTGAAGTCCACTTAACCCACGGGGAAACCTATATGTGCCCTCGCCTTATCTTGTGGGGAGGCGAAGCTCACCTGGCTGCAGCTGTCCTTTTCCACTCTGCAGTCACAGGCAGCTCTCTGTGGGTTGAGGTAGGGTGAGTATACCTTCCCTGCCCACCACACACTTCCTTCCTTCGTGGAAAGGGCGCAGGGATGTCATATACTTCCTGTCAGTCAATTTTCTTTCTCTTCAAAGAAACCCTTACTCTGACTGTCCTAAGCTAGTCTAGACAGAAGGTGGGTGATGAACTAAGGGATCTAGGATCTGTCAGTTACAAGCTTCAATGAAAATTCTGAGGCACCAGTGAAATTCCCATGTAACAGACACATTGTGGGGTGTTTTACTGAGAAAATGTACCAGACAGGAATAGTTCAGCCTTGGAGGAACTTGAACTGTATGGATTTATGAACTGAGACCCCCTCACTCCTCAGGGAAGCCTGGATAGCTGCCGCTGATGCTGTGGTGGGCTCTGTTCACTCCAACTGGCGTGAGGCTCTAGCAGCACATCCTGAACGGTAGGATCTGGAGAGAAACCAGCGGACGGACGGCAGGGATCGAATACAGAGGTTGGTAGGCGGGTCAAAGCGGCACTTGCTGCCTACTGTGAGCCATGGACATGCACTAAGGAGGAAACAGGCTCGTTGACAAAAGCTGGCCATGGTGACTGGCGAGATGTGTGCCAGTCAGAAACAGCATGGTGTTTAAGTGTGATAAAACATCAGTGGCTGTGCCTTCCTGAGCCTCAGCCTGTGATGATGGTGTATATGTATGAGAGAGAGAGAGAGAGAGAGAGAGAGAGAGAGAGAGAGAGAGA
The DNA here is from genome assembly GCF_902729225.1 of Pteropus medius. Classification (NCBI taxonomy): domain Eukaryota; kingdom Metazoa; phylum Chordata; class Mammalia; order Chiroptera; family Pteropodidae; genus Pteropus; species Pteropus medius. The sequence continues at coordinate 1,812,518 of NW_024344374.1, forward strand.
GAGCGAGTGCGTGTGTGTGAGCACAAGCAAGCAGGAGAAGCAGCAAGTAGGTAACAACAGTACAACAGTGTGAGTCCTGGCCGGCCTCGGAGGCTGGGTGGAAGGCGGCCTCACAGAGCTGAGCAGGCCTTGCAGTGGGTATAAGAGCAATTTGTGCCATTTCAATGGGTCATTCGATTCTGAGTTACAGTTGTTACTGGCCTCCTGCTCACCCTCTTGGGACTCTATGACCCAGAGAACATTTATATGAGGGGTTCGGTAATAATTGTTCCAAAGGCAATACAGATTGTGGGCCTGGGAAGTGCAGACAAGGGTTTCTTAGAGGGGTAGGTACTCGCCCCGGGGCTTGAAGAAGAATTTTTCGGAAATGTGGTGGCTAGAGAAAGAGCATGTCAGAGGAGGGAGCAGCAGCAGCTGCAGTGAGGGTACATCATTGGAAACAGAACCCTCATATCCAGCAGTAGAATAGACTGGACAGAGGCCAAGGGGTCAGGGGTCACCAATACTATGGCTGACCACTGTGGACTTGGTTCCTTGCCTTCTTTGACTTTTAATACGTTCCAAGTCACCCTGTTTAACTGGAGTCCAGGTTCTGGGCCCTCCTGAGTAGCCCCCTATAGTGAAAGGAACTTACTCTCCATCACTGCCTGCTTTTGATTTCTTCCCAGCCCCTGAACCAACCTCTCCAGGTGATCTTTGCCCTCCCTTCCCTTCCACCTGCCACAGGTATATGGGATTCCAGAGAAGCCTCAGAGGTTTTTCAGTCAGCTTTCCCATTGCTGCCGTAGCCCCTGACAGCTAGGAGGCCGCCATGAAAATGTACTGAATGAAGGCATGCGGGATAATGCCGGGGCACGGGTATGGATTTGGAGTCAGAAAGCCTGGGTTTGATCTCAGCTTGATCCTTTCCTCTTGGACAAGTTTGGGCAAGTCACTTACCATCTCTGGTTCCAGTTTCCACTTAGCCCCCTTGGTGATTGTGAGACTTGTGTGAAATCAGTGTGAGGTAATGCTCAGACGCCAGTCATTAAAAGGACTCTAAGGCGATGGTCTTAAAAACTACAGAGTATGTTTTCAAGCTAGGAAACTTTCAGAAATTATTTACCATGGCCATATGCATTATATGAGTGTTTCCCAACCTTTCCTCAAGGTAGCAATGACTTGGAGCTCTTCTTAGAAAATCCAGATTGCTGGGCTCCTTCCCAGAATTAGAATTTCCAGGGCAAAGGCCTGGTCATCTGCATATTTAGCGAGCATTTCACGTGATTCACATCTGTAATCAAATTTGGGAAATCCAGCTCCATGATGCTATGTAATATTCGGGTGCTGGGAATCCAGTAGGAAGTTAGAGTGAGAAATGGAGGTTGAGGGTAGAAAAGAGAGGCATGTAATACTTTACGAGAAGCGAATGCCGAAGCCTTATTGTTTAAGTCTTGGGCATTATGGTTATCGTTATTAGTCCTTGCTGTGAATCAGAGTCAGGGACCTGTGCACCCAGGCCGCCCTTCTCTTTGTCACTCTCCTCCTGAAGACTGACAGCCCCATTCTGTGGCAGCTGCATCTATGGGAGGAAGTCGGGGCACTGAGAGCATGAAAACGAGGAAGGACACTCAGAACCGTCGTCTACTTTGGCAGTCACTATGGCTCCTGCCTCTGGGTGAAAGAGTCTGACAAGGGGCAGAATCCCTTGGGCAAGGTGGGCTTCAGCTTGACACCTAATGAGAACCTGTCCAGCTCTCCCTCTCTCAGTGGGTAAAGAATGAACTTCACAGCTCTGGAACATAGAGACTGACCACTGAGGACAGAAATGCCGCCCCTTCTCCTGGACAGCTGGGCTGGAGGGAACTGGCCCTCCTCTTAACTCGTATCACACTCTACCCACCTCTTAGGGGACAGGACACCTTCTCCTTTGTTCTCTGCTTGCTTCTCTAGCAGAGCCTGTCTGGATGGTTACAATTGTGTGTGTTCTCCCTGGGAACCCTAGGGGCGAAGTGCTGTTCGCCACATCCAGATATGGCCATTACTGTTTCTCTGCAGTATTCTTGGCTCTGTTTCCCTTATCTGAACAGCTGGAGGTGAAGTACGCCGAGATGGTGGAACTACACATTAGAAGGATTCAGTGTGAATTCTTGGTTCCGGCATGAACGAAAACCTCCCAGCCCTGCACGGGACTGTGAGAGCAGTGAGAAATACACCGCTGGGATTGTAGGGTGTTTATCAGGGTTAGCACACCCCTGTAGACTGGAAACTCTGTGATGATGATCAATGTCTTTATAGCCTTCAGAGCTAGAGACAGTGCCTGGTATCGAGTAGATGTGAATGAAAATACTGTAGGTTGAGGTAGAGGAGGAGTCAGGAACATTTTGGCCCCTGAAGCAGAGCTGATGAAACTCTGTTCTTTAGATAAAATAGTATAATGTTAAAAGCACAGATTTGGAGACAGATTTACTTGAGTTCAGATTGTTACTTTGCCACAGTGTTCTAAATGTTAAATAAGATGTTCGTACAAGGTCTCTGTAAATCCTCTGACATTATGTAAATGTTCATCAACTTCATTTAGTTCTGTTTTTCATAATTTCTTCACCTTTAGTAATCTCCTTCTGTCCTGTCCTTGAGATACCTTCTTTTTGGCTCTGTGGTAATGCTCGATGACAGGAGTTATGAATGCCCAAACGCCTACCTGGATGTGAGGTAGGACTTGATTTAAATCACTTGGTTAAAGAGATTCGATGGGCCACTTTCTCTTCTCTACTCAAGGTGAGCTTCTCCCTTCTGATGCAGTCAGAATACTTTCTTCACCATTCAGGCAGACAGACAGGTTTCATGTTGTACTTTCTTTTCTGCAATTAATTATAGCAGTACTTTATATAAGTTAATTGTTAGTCACATTAGGGAATTGTTTAATGATTTGGTAGTTGTGTTGGCCAAAAATACTTGAGGCCAGAATTAGTAGACCCATGGGGAGGTGAAATGTCTCGAAATTTGCAAGTTGGGTTTAAATAGTATTTTCCTAATTTGCTCGATTTTAAGAACAACCTGGAGTGCTCATGAAAGCCCAGATTTCTGGACTCCTAGTGCGAAAGAATCAGCACCCTAGGTGATTCTTATCCTCAGGCAAGTTTGGAAAGCATTTCTCTTGTACATCTGGAAGATATTTTTGATACCTGTATTAGGATTAATTCCAAATAACAGTCAATTTTAAAAGCTAACAAGCTCAACATATATATTATTTTAACAAATCCAATGTGTGCATTTTTTTGGACATCCCCTCACATGCTCACACACAGCAAAAGTGAAACACATTCCCGGGTAGGTAAAAATAAGAAATTTATAATATTGGATTATGAAGTTAGTTCAGTTTCTACTGTCTTCTTGTTTATTCTTAAGCTAGAAAAATAAAGATTAATTTTCATGCTTTTTTAATTCCCCTAAAGAATTTCTCAAAGAAATATATCCTTACATGTACCATGGCTATTGGAAGTTAGATGATCATTTCAACATTTTCAGACAGTAAGGGACTTCTGAACTATTTCAGTAGGGCTCATTTGAAGATTCAGACTAAAAAACAGACACCTATGCTAAGTGCTTTCCCACATATAATCTCATTTAATCTGTATAGCAATTTTGCAAGGTATTATGATCACTATTTTGTAGATGAGCAAATAAAGGCTCAGAATTTAGGGAATTCACCCCAAGTTACATTGCTAGTGAGTGCCGTGACTTTCTTGAAAACCTCATTAACAAGAATCACCTTATTCCTGAAATGAATTGCTGTTTAATCTAGAGAGTTGACTTTGGATGTGTTTTTTTCTGGGGATTAAAATAGAAAGAAAACAGGTTTTTATAGTAAAAAAAATACTACTTAGGAGTTATGTGACCCTTGAGCAAGTTACTGAATGTTTTTAAACTTAGTCTCAGAAAAATGAAGGTGCTTGATTCACTCTTTGGAGAGAGTTTCGAGAAGTGATTGAGACAAAGGATTTAAGGGTCTAATTGTGTCTGTACATGGTTAGCGCTTAATACAGTTGAATTCTTCTTTTTTCCTTATGGTCACAATTTGAATATCTGCAACTTAACCCTGTCATTATACATTTTTTTCCTGAAGCTTCCACCAACCCTTTCCTAACTGTAATAACATTTCTCAATAGCAGTATTTAAATGTATACCTAATAACTAACATTTATCGTGTGTTTTACATGCATTCTCTCCTAGAACTCACAACTCACAACTTGTTGAGGAAAATATTGTTGTCATCATTTTTCAAGGCTGAGAGAAGGAAGTGATTGTCTAAGGACACACTTGTAGTAAATGATAGAGACAAGATGGGAACCAGATCTGCTTTATGTTATGAACTACCATGTTCTATCGTGTCCATAAAAATAAGCACTTGCCAGTTTTTCCAGATCTGGAGAGATGTTCCTGGAGGGGCAGCATGTCTTCTCTGCTGTTCCCAGGACTGTTGGCTTGGAAGGGCGGGTCGACTTGGTTTTGAAGGGTTTGGTTTTGAAGGATGGGTTGACTTAGTTATGTCTTCTTTCTTTGGGAACCAACATCTTGTGATGGTTAATTTTATGTGTCACCTTGACTGGACCCTGGGGTGCCCAGATGAAATGTTAATTTCTGTGAGCGTGTCTCTGGATGTGATGAGCATCCTAATCAGTAGACTCCCCAATGTGAGTGGGATCATGAAATCCACTGAAAGACCAGCGAGAATAAAAAGGTGGAAGAAGGGGAACATTCCCCGCCTCTGCCTGACAGTTGGGGTCAGGACATCAGTATTTCACCCTCAGACTAGGACTTATACCATCAGTGCTCCTGGTTCTTAGACCTTACACCACCAGCTTGCCTGGGTCAGTCTCCAGCTCAAAGATGGCTTCTCAGCCTCTGTAATCACATGAGCCAATTCTTCTTATCTGTCTATTATCTCTGTCTGTCTGTTTGTCTATGTATCTATCTTCTATCATCATCATCATCTACCCAATCTCCTATTGGTTCTGTATCTCTTGAGGACTCTAACACATATTTAATCAGACTAATTTCTAGTATGATGTTTAATCTCCTATCATGATTTTCCCTGAGTTTTCTGGTGACTTTTTAAAGTGACAGCAGTAGCAATGGCAGCAGAACCAGCAACAAAGTGGTTTTTGATAAAGTATTTACTCTTTTTTACAACTTTATCCAACGCTTCTAGAACACCAAAGGACTTGTCACCCGAAGGCTGCATCTATGCTACTAATGCCGATGTTTTGTAACTGATTTCCTTTAATTTTTCATAAAGTTTATTTTTCCTAACAAAACCACCTCCCAGATTCTTCAACTTTCTTGACCATTTTTTCCTAGTACCCCTCTGACCTCTTCTGTATGCGTTCTTAGAGGGTAATAACAATAACTAGTGTGAATGAGGCCCTTTATACTTTATAAAGCACTTCCAACTATATAATCTCATTTCATTGCTCCTGCTGTGCCTTCTATCTAGAACACTCTACCCCTCTCAGGACTGGCAAACTCCTGTTCATCCTCTAAGACCTAGATTAAATGTCCTCTATCTGTGTTCTGACCTTCCCAACATTCTGCCGCTCCCACAGCTTTGTATTCTTGAACGTACCACTAAGCACACCCAGCTTCAGGACCATTGCAATGGCTGTTCTCTCTGGTTGGGATGCTCTTTCCCCAGGTTCTGCATGGCTCCTTATTTTGGAGGTAATAGTTCGAGTGCATTTATTTCACAGGGGATTCCAGGAAATGCTAGTAGGGAGTGGGAAGGTGAAACAGAGAAGGGAAGAGACCAATGAAGTGTACATGGTCAAGCCATTCCTTTCAGACTCGGCTCAAAAATCAACTCTTCCAAGGAGCTGGCATGACCATGCATTTTAAAATAAATCTTTACTAGACATTGGCCCATTACTAATGTTCATGAGTGTTGGTTTCAATTATACCCCAATATAGCTAGAAAATATTGGATCATAAATTTTAATAAATGTATTGTACAAATGTAAGAAGTTAATAATAGAGGAAACTGGGTGAGAGGGTATATGGGAACTCGGGACTACCCTCTTAAGTTTTCTGTAAGTTTACAATTGTTCCAAAAAAATAAAGTCTATTAAAAAAAGTGCACGTCCTGGGTTAAGTCACTGGCATGGGGCACAGGAACCTGCAAATTTACAGATTCAGGTAATTTTTATCAGTCAGTGTTTAAAAATCACTGGATGATCCCATACTTAAAGTTACTTGGTTGCTCAGTTGCTCCCAGCTAGACATGATTTAATCAAAGTCATGGAGCCTGTCACCTAGTCTCTCAAATCGTGGGCTAATACAGGGCCTGGCCCAGGAAAGTGCACTGTAGAAGCAGAATGAATAATTAATATTAACGGCAAGTTCTGCATGTGTAATAGCACCTGTGGAGAGTAACAGTTAAAATAATAACCCCCTGGGTTCCATTTCAGCTAATCTTCATGATGGAGCACTTGCTCTTGGTCACTGCTCTCTTGATTCCTTCAGGAGTCAACAGATATTTACCTTAGGCACCCCTGCAATTGTTAATGATTCTTGGTTCCCTTTGACCTGGTCTTTGAAAGGCAGGAGTTGCTGCTTCCAGGCCTAGGGGGTGTGTCCTCTGCTTCCACGGGGTGCTGGGGGAATGGGGAGAGGTTATGAGGAGGGGCCGTAGGTGAGCAGTCTGCAGATGTGCGGCGTGTGTGCTGGGGGTGCTGCTTTCCTCTGTGTTGCTAAATGAGCAGAGCTGGGAACTGAGCCAGGCCACAGCCAGGGCCACCTTCCTGCTCATTCACACTCATGCCTCATTGGCTCCCTGCTGCCAGGTTGGATGCTTGAACCAGAGAAGCTCGGTGACCTCGGAAACTTGTGTTGAAAGCTCTAGAAGCGCTGTTTCTTCTCTCTCGTCTCCTGGCTTCCCTGTGATCTGGTCCCATTTTCTTCCTAGGTTGGTTGTTGTCTTTTCCTGGCTTTGATCTTGGACTCTGGCTTCAGGTTCTAATTTCTTTTTTTGTTCTGGAGCAGCAGCATCTCTGTAGATTAAACCTTTGCTAATAACATTCTTTGTTTGGCACTGCTCTGGGACTCCCCATCGTGTTCTGCCTTTGCAGGGACCAGTCCTGGAGATTACAGGGACTATCAAGGTAAATTCAAGAGAATCTTTTGAAAGGGCTCCTAGAAGTGAAAGAGGAATAGCAGCTGGCTTGCTCTGTGCCAGGCGATGTGCTGTGTGCTTTGCATGTACCCTTAAGAAAGAGCCCTGGGAATAAGTATTATAAATAGATCCGTTTCCAGAAGAAGAAACTGAGGATCAAAGAGGTTCGGTTTCTTGCATCTAGTAACTGGCGGACGGGTTTGCATGCAGGCAGTTTCACACTATTGTTGGTTAACAGAAATAGATGTGTTAACAAAGACTAAATAATGGTGACTTAAGAAAATACAAGGTTTATTTTTCTCTTCCATAAAAGTCCAAGCTAGAATGAAGGGATGGAGAGGTGAGTGAATGCAGCAGATAGGTCCGTAGTGTGTGGTGGTCAAATCCTCTCCACGTTCACCATTTTCGTGCACTCAGGACATTCACCTCCTAGTACTTGTGTCTGCCTGAGGGCTCTCTCCGCCACCAGGACACTCTCTGCCTAGAGTTAGGCAGACTCAAGGTACCAGGGAATGAATGGCCCCTTCCTCCAATCTCTGTCACTTTCCAGTTCCCTGGCCTCTTGGGCAGGATAACTTTGGGTCATTCTACACTCTCTCCCAGTATTCCCATTGTGCTTGAGCTCCAGTTGCCCATGGAGGTAATGGCTTGGTAATATACACTTCATTGGTTTCTTTCCCTTCTCTGTTTCACTTTCCCATTCCCTACCTGTGTTTCCTGGAATCATTTCTGAAATAAATGCATTCAAATCCTTATCTCTGATAAAGCCCAAACCAAGCACAGCAGTGGTATACCTTGCAAACCTTCAGTGACCCAAGTTTCTTCTACCTTGTTGCTTTGTCATCCTCCAGGGTGTTATCCTCAACTGCATGGTCAAAGCTGCCGTATTATCAACATTTTTTTCACTCCTGAGGACAAATAGGAAGTGAAGAACAAAAAGCTTCTTTTCAACGAAATACCCAGTTGTAGCACACATCATTTTCTTTCACATCCCATTGGCCAGAACCTGGTCACATGGTCACACCAAGCTGCAATGAAGTCCTTGTGCTCAGCTAAAACTCAAGGGTTGCATTACCAAAAGGAAGATGTAAAGAATGGATTAACATAGCTGTAGACACAATACTATATTGTCTCATTAAGCAGTTGAGTTGGGGAGGCAGGTGGTCAAGTAGAATTGATGAGATTAGAGAGTTAGCCTGGGTCCTGATATAAAAAAGGGTTTTTGCAGATTAAAGGGTTTTGGTTTCCTTTGAGAGTGCTGGGGTGAGGGTCACTGTAACATTTTTATCAGGCATGTGATTTAATGGAAATTAATTTTTTGAAAAGAGCCCTCTGTTGACTGTGAAGAGTTGGGTTGATGAGGTAGGACTGGAGCTTGGATCAGCAGGTGGCTGACTTTTGCTGGACTCCAGCTAAGAGCTAGTGGGGGCCTGAAGTGGGGCAGTGGCCATGGAGACAGAGATGAGGTGACTAATTTAAGATATATTAAGTCATATTTAGAGGAGAGTTAAAGATATCACTGAGGATGACTGTCCAGTGTCAAGCTGGATTCCTGGGCTCTGTATTCAGGGCACTGTGGACCATTTCCAGCTCCATCAAGAGGCAGTTTCTGCAGGAGAGAAAGTTGTTTTTCGATGCCCGAACCCTCACTTGCCAACCGAATATTTTTACACAGTTAAGTCACTTCCAGTCTCAGTTTCTTTGCTTATGAATGACTGTTTTTATTTTTTGTGGGGCATTGTTACAATGAATAAAGAGGGTAAGGGCTTTTGAGGGTTGATTAAATGGAATAGTTTTGTAACAAGGAAAACTCAAGAAAAACTTAGAAATTGAGATGGCAGAGAGCTTAAGAAAAGGGGGCACATCACACAAGGACACTTTAAAGAGGGAGCTTTCAGAGAGCCTTTTACTGTATTTGGTGTCTTGTTGGAAAAACTTGTTGGAAAAACTCAGACGTTTGTGTCTAGGATGGAAGTGCCTCAGACCTGGTTCTCCCACACACTTAGCTGTGTGACCTCAGGCAAGTTACTCAACATCTCTGAGCCTCAGGCATCTCATCGGGAAAGCAGAGACGAGCACCTCTCCCTTATAGGATTGTGAATATTGCATGAGAGTATTCATAAAGCGCCCAGCACAAAGCATAGCACACAATGGGTGCTTAACAAATATGAATTCCCTCTTCTCTTTGTCTAAAAGAGAAATCGAAAGACCTATTTGACTTTGTTGGTTTAGTAAATAAAGAGTTAATTCAGAGAGAAAAAAATCACCCCATCTGATATTTGGAATTCGGTCAAGGGAACCTGGTTGTTTGACTCGAATCTTCTTTTTCCAATAGTTGTGTTGGCATGGTTTTGGCATTGCCTTTGTCAGAGCCACTTGCTAGAATAGTAAGAGAAGAAGACTCTGGAAACATAAGGCGGGATTGATATGGTGATTTTAGAAATATAAGAGAGGGTGACATGAAATCGATTAAATAACATTTCCCCCCTCCCACCTCAGGGTAATGACTCCAAAATTGGGGGGAATGGCGCCAACAGAAGGAGAGGGAGCCGTAGTTTGCGGTCCATATGCCCACTTCATTTTGCAGTTACTCCTAGCTGCCCATCTGTTCGTGACTGCCTAGTTTAGCCATGGGGCTTATAAAACGGTATCCACATAGTATATGGATGCCTTCACTCAACAGATGTGACAATGAGGAAAGTCCATGTCTAATATCAAGCCCATTCACCATCCCTTCATGCCTCTTTCCACTGTTGGCTCCTGTTTACCTTGTAAATGTATTTCTCGATTATTTTTGTTATTTGTAACAATGTGGATAAAAGGAAGGATTCTAAAATTTATGGAGTTCCTATTCTGTGCTAAGTATTCCCTGGATACCCTATGTCCGATATTTCTTATAATCATCACCGTCGGTGGGCATGATGAAGAAACTTCAGTTCAGAGAAGTTAAGTCACTTGCCCACTAGGAAATGGCAGTGCTGGGATTGGACTCAGTCTATATAGCTGTAGAAATTTTACTCTTGGACTAATGATGAATAGTGATTAATTAGGATGAATGAACACACACCACACTGGGATTGGACTCTAGTCTATATAACTGTAGAGATTTTACTTTTGGACTAATGATGAATGAGTGATTAATTAGGATGAACAGACACACACACACACACACACACACACTCTCTCTCTCTCTCTCTCTCTCTCTCTCTCTCTCTCTCTCTCTCTCTCTCTCTCTCTCTCTCTCTCTCTCTCTCTCCTCTCTCTCTCTCCTCTCCCTTGCCCCCACCACAATCAAACTAACCAATCTTTCTCAGCTTTCTGTCTCTCCTAACGTCTGACTTCTATTTTGAGAGTTTGAGCTGAAATGACTTTTTTGATGCTAAAGGATGAGCTCCCTCTAGTGGCAGAGTGTGGTTTGGCGCAACCTCAAGTAAATACAGAGAGTGGGAAACACAGGCACTTTCTTTTATGTAGTACAGTTTTGTCTAAAATTACATTATTGAGACTTTCATAAAACAATGTAAAAATGAAATCTAAATCTGGGTGATCTCCCCCCCCTCATCGCAAAGTTAATGCTGGGGGGAGTGATAAATCCTGTTTATCCCAGTACTGTAAGGGGACAGTGGGATTAGCATTTTCACAGAGCTCTGTGATTTTTCCAAGAGCTTTCACGTCCATGCCTCAGGATCTTCTCAACATCCCTGGGAGGCAGCTATTCTTTCTTTATGGTTGAGACAGCTAATAATCAGAGAGGCTGAGTGGCTTTTTCAAGGTTATACAGCTAGTCAGTAAAGGAACTATAATTCTAATCTGGGCTTCTATTTCCAGACCTTGTGCTCTTTCAACTACATCATGGAATCTTTCCAGCACAGAATTAGATCTACATCATTGGAATATCTGTCAGCCAGAGGACAAGTAACCATGGTGGTGATATCAAGATTAAAGGAAACAGATTAAATTATAACGGATAGTTATAATTTCCTGTCCCTCTCTTCTCTGAGCCATCCTCTCACTGTCCCCAGGAAGATTAAAATAAAATACGCAGATTCCATTGAACCCTTGCTTGAAGACTCCCATTTCTGCCATGACTCTCAGGATAAAATCCAAACTCTTATGGCTGGCATGCAAAATCTTTCATGATCTCCAGACTTACTATTTGCACCTTAGCCTCCTTCCACGTTGGGAAACTCACCTTTTCTATCTTTCTTTATGCAAATATCAGGTCCTGTCACATGCTGTGCCAACTTCTCCATCAGGAGCGATTCTACTAAATTCCCTTTTCCAGGTGAGATAACACCTCTCCCTAGAGGATGGCAGAAATCCCATGGGTGATGCTCTATGTTTCCTTCTTGGCTCTTCTCACACCTGATACGTAATTTTACTTTAAGCCTCCCACCCTCTCTCCCTCTCTCTCTGACTGTTGCTCCTGGCTTAGTTCATCTCTGGATCCCCAGTGCCTAACACAGTTCCTGGCACGCAGTGAATTTACTAAACGTTTACTGAATGGCTTCCCTAAAGGTACAAAGAAATGTCTTTGAGAATTGTGGGCAGAACAAAGCCCACCTGATGTGCTAAATGGGGCTTAGGGGTACTTGACAATTTGTAATGAAAATTTGTTGCAAGCCTGCAATTCAAATGTCATTGGCTATGGTGTGAAAATCAATGTAAAAATAAAAAAAAGTGCTTTTAAGAAAAAAAAATGATTGGAATAGGGCCACTTGGTTAACCTTGAGATTTTTTTTCCCTTCACCATACTTCTAGAAACTCTTTTGAGCATGAGGAAGAGGTGTAAGTTTGTGGCTTCTTGAATGACAGCCTTGAAAAGTCTGGGTTGTTTTGCAGCCCAAGAGCAAATTAACAGATCACCGCAAGAGGGTGCTAGAGGAGAGAGGTCTCAACCCTCTTCTCCTTGGGCTACACGGGGCAGTCTCCCTCGTCCCTCCAGGAACCCATGAAGATCTAACCCAGTTGGTCCCGACGAACCTTCCTTGAATTAAGTTTTGAATGATATTAATCACCATCTCTAAAATCTTCTGATTAAATAAATCAAGCCAGGAGTTTTGAATCCCCAAAACTCTTCCACAGCATTCTTGACCAATGATCTTTTAGCATCTGCTTCAATCTAGTGAGCTCACTGCTCTGGAAATGGCCCATCCATTGTTATTACAAACATTTTCCTTAAATATTGATCTAAACAGTGCTTTCTTTAACATCCCACTCACTAGTTGCATCAAACCCTCTTTTCTTTCCTCCTAAAAATATTTTCCTCATTGCCAACTTTTGAACCCTTTTTGCTCAGTGACATAGCTAATAGCTGCCCCTGAGCAATCTCTTAGCAGGCTTGGAGGTCTGCCTGCAGTGTGGCTGTGCACAGCTGTCACCGTAAATGTGAAATGGAAGATAGCGCCTGCCAGCCGCGTGCCAATACGAACGCATCCATAGCTTCCTCTGATGGGAGATGGGCAAGGCTGGAAAAAAGTGTTTATTACAGACTATGATAACAGGAATTAAAAACCATCCATGTTCCCTCAATCATAAAAAATCAATGGTTTTATTTTTTGTGTTTGTTGCCAATGTCTGTCCATATGTAGAGTTCATTTTAATAGTTAACGGTGATAAGGTGGATGTTTCGTGTTATGCTTCTCTCTGCTGAATGAATCCAAACTGTTTTTCATGTCAGTTAAAAGTTGTCTGAATTATTTTAATGGCTAGGGAACAGTTCTTTGAGTGGGTCTGTCATGTCTCAGGGCAATAGTCTGTGGGGCTTGAACTCAGCCAGTGGGTCTGAGAAGAGGCCTGCTGCCTTTGCACTGGTACCCACAGAGCTTGCAGTGGGCTCCGCTCCTTCATTCCCAGAAGACCCTCATTGAGCGACTTCATTTTATACCTGAGCTTTTGTTCTGTTTTCCAGTTCTCTCACAGGGAGGTGGCCTCAGCCCTCATGGTTAGCTCTCGCACCCTCACTAATGCTGCTATGGTGGATGCTGTGGTGCCCACCCAGATTCCTCTTCAGAAATGCAGGATGTTGTCCCCAGCTGTCAGAAATGTTACCTGCAGACAGCTCTACAGGGATTGCCCCACTGAAGACAGTCACCTCACCAAGGTCATGGCCCCTTTCCTGGGCCACCTCCATGATTGATGCAGGGATGTAAGGGCCTGGCTCTCTCTCTGTGACCAGGGCAACTCTGGAGGGCCCTCCTAGCCTTGGAGCTGAGGCCTCCATCAAGGCTGTATCACAGCCCAACTTCTCCTCCTGCCCAGTTCTGTTTGCCCCCCTCCCCTCCCTTTCACAGGTGTTGATCCCAGTAATAAACCTCCTTTATGCTCATCTCCATCTCAGAGTTGGCTTCCTTGTAAGTCCAACCTATGACACCTTCCTAGTCCCTTCTGTGTGGGACTCTCCCCCCCAGCAGCTAGCCATGCCCTGGGATGCTGCTGTAGGTGGGGTGTCCTCTCCTCCTGTGGACCATGGCCTGGGATGCTAGCGTGCTGCAGGTGAGAGTCCCCCTTTCCTGGTTCACAATGCTGCCCTCAGCTATACTCGGGGTATCACTGACCCCTGTTCTGGTCAGTTTCTAGCTGTTCCTCTGAGATTATTTTCAACTCTTTTCTCTCCCTTAAACTTCCACAAAGAATTACTAAATTCTGGTGCCTGGGAGATTAGAATATGCTGAAGGGCTCCTGACCTTCCTTCTTCTCTCCCATCCATCTCTTCCTTTACTCCCCTAATCACTACTCTGTGGGAGCCTCCCTCATCTTGGACTGTGGCCACACCCACCTAACTGGCTTCCCTGTCTGCTCTTGCCCCTCATCTGTCCTCTTCCACACTATGGGACCATTCTAAAGCTCACACGTGCTCACGTCATTCCCTTGTCTAAACCTTTCAATGCCTCCTTATAATTCATAGGTCAAGACCTAGATTCTTAGCAGAACCCTGAAATCTCTGTGGTATGGACACACCTGCCTCTGCCTGTGGCCCTGGCTTCCCCCTGGTGCCTGCATACTGGACACTCCCACAAGCTTCCAAGCTTTTGCTCAGGCTGTTCCTTCTGTCTGGAATGCCATTCACAGCCTTCTTCACCTGGTCAACTCCTGCTCATCCTTCCAGATTTAACTCAATTGTCAATTCTTTCAGGATCCTTTTTAGCAAACCTCCAGATAGGGCCAAGAGGCCTCCTTAGAAGGTCCCATGACACCCAGTGCTTACCATGTACCCTTAGTATTGAAACAGGTGTTCGCTTCTTTGTCTCATCCAGTGCGTAGTGAGTCCTTTGAAGGCAGTGAACAAATCTTACTCATACCTGTGTCTCTAATACCTGGCATAATGCCTAGTGCAAAGTGAGTCCTCAGTAAAGGACCCAGCCTACGCTCTTGATTTATTGTGCTGCACTGGTTTGCAAAGTATTATATCTATTTAAATTTTTACAAGCAATGTGCAAATGGACCAATTTCAGCATAACCTCACCAGAATTGGGTGTTGTCAGTCTTAAATCGAATGGCTATAAAATGCCCTACATTGTTTTGATTGCATTTTAAAAAAGAGATATTAGGGTTAAAATCGCCAAGAGCATCTCTTTTTGTGTGGATCACATGTTCCTGTCCTTTACCTTTGCTTTTTCAGTTGATAATGAATCATCATTAGAATCATCAGCTTAGAAACATCAACGTGGAAGTGGGCTTGTCGGAAGGTGAGCTGGCTCGGATATGGTATGTGGTTTGATTTAGCTCTAGGTATTTTTACCATGTAATCCTTGCCACAGACATGTTTGGTTTCTTATTTTGAAACATGCTGCACTGGGAGGAGAAAGAGAGAACAAGGGACTTCTTTGAGGGTGCAGAGTTGAACCCACAATTCCCATAATATGAAGACATTTGCTTAGGTACATTCCATAAAATCAAATCAGTTATTTGTACAGTATGCCATGAATCTACACACATTTTAAGTAAAGTCTCTTTAATTTTATTATTCGTTTTTTTTTTCCCATGTGTCGTTATGTCCTTTTTAAATGTCCTTCTTTGTTGTGATTTTATCCTTTTTTTAAGGCAAAATTGCCTTACGGCCCGCTAGTTATGTGGCAAAAATGCTTGTGGCAAAAATGTCTATGGCAAAGGTGCCTAGGTTGAAAATACTGGATATGACATGGCTTTGAGATAGTTGTTACATCTACTGTTTTGGGCTCTCCTAGTGGAATTGGGATTTTCTAAAGCCTCTGGCTTACTCTGGTGCAGCCAGAATCTGTGGTCTCAGTTTGGAGATCACTGGCCTCCCAGCTCTGCAGCCTGCAAGTGTCTGTTGGGCCATGTATCTGTCGGGCCCAAGAGAAAAGAAGAAAGGGGGACCCGTTGCTGCGTTCTGGTACATGAAGGCACCTCACAGAGTGAAGAGCATGCTCAGTCTGCGCTGCTCCAGATGGAGAACCAGTGTGACGGGTGGAAACTACACAGGAGCAGATTTGCCTCAGCAAGGCAGAAACTCACTAAAGACCCATGTTATGCATCACGGGAGCAGGATGCCTTGTGGGCCGCAGGGAGAGGGGGTGCAAAGATGCTTGGCCCCTGGCACTCCTGCAGAGCAAGCCCTGTAAGCGGGTGTCACCCTCGTAGAGGCAGGGAGCGCTGTGTGTACACTCTGGCTTGGGAGATGGGTGTCTTGTCTCTGCTGTCTACAGGCTGTGTGACTTCTGGCAAGTCATCAGACCTGTCTAAGCCCCAGTTACTTCATCTGTAAAGTGGGGATAATAGCAGTTCCTGTCTCACTGAGTTTTTTTTTTAATACCAGCTTTATTGAGATACAATTTACATACCATACAATTCACCCATTTAAAGTATACAGTTCCATGGTTCTTAGTATTTTCACAGACTTATGCAGTCATCATCACCTCACTGACTAAACTTGGAGATAAAATGAAAGACCATGGAGGGGAAACACTCAGTGCAGTGCCAGACATGTAATGTGTGCTCACTAAACACCAGATATTATTGTTCTTGATGGGCTCCTTATCCATGGTGACAGATAATTGGGGTGACACCCTCATGGGCCTATTGCAGAGGACACTCAGGAATCAAGGAGAGAGGCAGAGGGCCTGACTAAGGGAGCTTCCAGGTCTTTCTACCTAGAGGATCTGTGTGTCTATAACGATATTTACTAATGTACACATGTGTGCAAATCATGTAAAATTCTTTAACCCTCACATTAGCTCTGTGAGCTAGATTTTTTATCTTCATTTATTCCTATTCTTTGAAGGCGAAACTCTTCCAAAATCAAGATTCCATGATCTCTTTAACACAGGGCAGATAAATAAGTCTAACTATTTGTCTCTACTTTTTTTTTTGTTTTTCCTTTTGGGACACCATTTGAGTTAGGAAACCATTGCAAGTTTCCAGAAAGGATAAACCCAGGTAGAAAAAATCCAAGAAGAACAGAAATTGAGTTTATGTTTATGTGCTAAGCAGCGACCAGCCAGCCTGTCCCTGCATTTCCTCCTGTCTTACCTTCTCTGATTTTCTCAGGCGTGCCACAGGTCAAGAAGAGCGCTCTTTAATGAGAGAATGACAGGCCCGGGGAAGTCGGGAGGAGGCATTCCAAGCTCGCAGTGAGCTTGGGCCATTTGCTGTGCTTTTGGTTTTAGAACTTTAAAATCCTGATGGTCGAGGTGAGTCGCTGACCACTCAGTTTTCCCTAAGTGGATTTGAATCCATTCCAGCTCCACTTTCTGGTCTATTTTCCTCTTGGTCAGTTTCCAGCTGGATACACCGATGTCCCTCTATCGGTGTTCTGTCCTCTGTGTCAGACCCATACCCATCCCGGCTGAGGCAGGCGGTGGGCATCGGCTGCAGGTGCCTCTCCTCCTTCCAGCTGGGTGGGCTCAGTGTTTCATCAGCTTCTTTCTTAGAGTGGGGAAGGGGGCATCCAGTATTGGCCACTGGGATCCCTTACTGTGGCCTGAGATGTGTTCCCACCCCATGTCTCTCTACCTCTATATCAGGATGCCCACTTCAGACAGTGGTCCCTATAATTGGCCCAGGTTCTTGCTCCCCCTCTAAGTTCCTGTGCTGGGGCCTCCCTGTTTGTAAGGCTGCCCTCTTGTTTCCCAGCTCTAGTCCCCTTGGCCTGACTCCACATGCCAACTATGATCCACCTTCTAGCTGGGCATTGTCTATTTTTCTTTACGATTAAACCTCCAGGATCCAGCATTATGCCTGGCACATAGTAGAAGATTAATATATATTTATTGAACAAATAAATCGTAAACATTCAAGGGAAATGGGTATTGTAGGCATGGATGTTGATCAGCTATTTGTTTTTAAAGACAGAATGATTTTGAGTTTGCATTGTTTAGTTTCGCCAAAACCTAACCTGTTAGAGAAATATAAGACTGAAATCCTTAGATTTTAAAAGGTGCCAGAGGACTTAATTTAACATGCTGAAACTCTTAAAATTTCAGAGCAGTTACTCTGGATGTTCTTGCTACATCATTCCAAATCCTTTTGGCAATTCTGCCATTTGGATTTGATGTATATTCTCTTCCACTTGGGGATATACTGTTTTTCTTTTTTTGAATTTTTATAAGAGTTTATTTGAACCAAACCGATGACATAGGCTGGGAAGCAAGATCTCAAATTCTTCTCTGAACTGCCTTTTAATAATTCTGTAATAAAATGACCCCAGCCACCTTTGCCGTCCAAAACCTGAATCTATCCGGGTATTTATTTGTAAACACACCCCTTCCTATGATTTGAAGGGATTCAGATTCTCTTTGGAGGTATTTCAGATCTAAGAATACACTTTTTAAACATGAAATTTTGTGGTGGTTTCTCTATGAGGAGACCAACCACTTTAGTAATAAAATAAGGGGGAATAATAGTGGTCAGGTGTCAACTGCATGTGAGGCAGACTTGAAAAGGTGGCAGAGGGTATATGAAGCTTTCCCTCTGGCTCTCCCTTTGCTGCTACCAGTGCTCGGGCCCTCACTGTGGCAGGAAATTGACTTGTTCTCTAGAACACTGCCATTTATCTCTCTGCTCTGGATTTTTAACGTTCTTCACATGGCCTCTGCGATGGACTGAATTGTGTCTCCCCAAATTCATACATTGAAGCCCAACTCCAATGTGACAGTCTGGAGATAGGGCTTTATGGAGGTAATTAAGGTTAAACAATGTTATAGGGTGGGACTCATCTCTGGTAGAACTGATGTTCTTATACGAAGAAGGGACACCAGGGTTCTGTCTCTCCAAGCATGCACAGAGGAAAGGCCATGTGAAGACACAGAGAGAAGGCAGCTGTCTTCAAGCCAGGAACAGTTCTCACCAGAAACCTAACATGCCAGCACCTTGATCATGGATGTGCAGCCTCCAGAACAATGAGAAAATAAATAAGCCACCCAGTCTGTGGCGTTTTGTTATGGCAGGTCCAGCAAACTAATACAGTCTTCTCATGGGTTCTCCCTGCCTTCCTCCCCTTTGACAGTGTATTGGTTAGTTTCCTAGGGCTACTGTAGTAAATTACCATAAATTTGGTGGCTTAAAACAACAGAAATTTATTCACTCACAGTTTCAGAGGCCAGAAGTCCAAAATCAAGGTGTCGTCAAGGTCACACTTCCTATGGAGGCTCTAGGAGAGAATCCTTCTCTGCCTCTTCCAGCTTATACTGGCTCCATTATTCCTTGGCTGTGGCAACGTAACATAGCTCCTCCCTCTTCTCTGTGAGTGTTTCCTGCCATTTATAAGAACATTTGTCACTGGATTGAGGGACCACCCCGGTAATTCAGGATAATCACATCTCAGTATTCTTAATTATATCTGTAAAAACCTTTTCTCAAAACAGGTCACATTCATAGGTTCTAGGGGTTAGGATGTGGACACATGTTTTTTGGGGCCATCATTCAACCCATTATTGACAAGTTATTTTATGTAACGCAAATGGTGACCAATGTATGTGTGTTTCTTGACAGATAACCATGCCCTCCCACACATAAGTTTATGTGATCTGACAAATGCTGGGAGAGGTAGCTATTATTATAATCTCCATTTCAGGGGTGGAAAGGGAGTTAGAGGTGACTTGCTCAAGGCCACACAATGTATACATCATGAGGCTACATTTTCACCCAGGATTTCATGTCTCCAAATTCCATGTTCTTCTCACTCTGTCCCACTGTCTCTCAGTCTATGTTGACAAAATGAAGATAATAGTGTTAAAAAGAGTAACTATGAACTCCATTGAATGCTTACTTGGGCCTGGCCCTGTGCGAAGAATTTTATTTGTATCATCTTGTTTAATCCTTACCACAACTTAGAAAGGTTGGTGCTATTATTACGTCCCTTTCATAGTTGAAGAAACCGAGGCACAGAGAGCTGAAGTTAGTTGTCCTAGCTCCCCAGCTTGGCAAATGGTAGAGGTAGGATTTAAATTCAGGTCTGTTTCAGTCCAAAGCCGAAAGTCTTAATCTATATCAGTCGTTTCCTTGAAAGAATGATTCACTACTTTGACATTTCCAAGTACCTATGGAATTAAAACCCCAAAAGCATACAAATTAACACTTAACAGGCTATGCTTTGGAGTTAGGCTTGCATTCTCTTCTGTCTGCTTTTTGAGCCTAGACAGGCAACATAACAATAGTTAAGGCCATGGATTCTGGAGCTGGTCAGCCTGGATTTAAATCCTTGTTGTACCAATTGCTATATCCATGACATTGAACAAGTAACTTCATCCTCTGGTCTCTGTTTCCCCGTCAGTAAAACGGAAGTGGTACTCATAGTACCTACTTTATAGGGTAGCTTAGGTGGGTTTTGTGAGTTCATATTTATAAAGCTTTTAGAACAGTGCCTGGTGCATGGTGAGAGCTATATGAAGGTTAAAACAAAAACAAAAAACATCAACCTCCTAGAGTCTCGAGACAGGATAAAACGTACCTTAGAGAACTCATGTGAGCGTGAAATGTAAAAGCTCCCTACACAGTGCCGTAGACAGCACATGATGGCCATTGTTTTTATTATATGTGGGGAACTGAAGGTTACCTTGATCTACTTCCTTGCCTTTCTTTGGCAAAAACAGGACTTCCTGAGAGGAAACCCTCAAACTTCCCACCCAATTGGCACAGAAAGGCAGAGTTATCTTGGGTGATTTTAAGGTGGGCAATTCATATCTATCAGAATTCCTGTTGCAGGAGTGTCATTTGCTGGCATGAAACTGCGGGGGGACCTCAAGAGGACTCTCCCGGAGACCCACACATCCTTGTAGCACCTGGGCTAAGTCCCTTCAGACAGATTTTCTCTAGCTCCCTCCTCCAAAATGCACCCAGGCTTTTGCAGAGTGTGGGTAAAAGTAATTCATGGGGCACTTTGCGCGAGACAATCCCCCGGGCATTGTTCGCCCCTGAGATGCTGGGATCTGGAATGGAGCCCATCTACCTTGTCTGCCTCCAGGGGAGTAAAGATACACCGAGTTATCTTTTCAGCTGTGCACTGACTGCTCTTCCACCATTAGGCTCTGAGCTTTATGAGGCAAAGACTGAGCACAGATGAGGTGCAGAGTGAATGAATGTTTCCAGAATCAAATTGCATGTGGGTAGTTCTGGCCTACACGTCTTTCCAGAGTGAAGGAGGAGGGCTGGCTTCATGGATGTGCAACCAGGGACCCATGCTTAAAAAGGCCTTGAACTTGGCCTCATGGCTGTCGCTATCTTGAAATTTTTAATAATTTTTGAATAATGGGCCTGGTGAATCATGTTGCTGCTCCTGTGAAGGAGGCTTGTCTATCTGGAAGTTCTCCAACATGAGCCCTCAGGAGTTCCAAAGGCCTGATGTGTCCTTTGGGCGGTGAATATCTAAAACGACATAAAGAAGATTTTAACATTTTTGCTTCGTCACTGTTTTCTTTATTATGCATGATGTTGGTTCCGTGATTAGAAAGCATTCTCCTGCCTCCTCACCCCCCAAGATGGTATGAGTATCTTCTGGTCTTCTCTTTAGTTCAGGGTTTATTTATCCACGAACCAGATATTGCAGGTAAGCAATGCCTTTTGCCAATCAGACAGTTATTTTGCTCAGGAGAAATAATAGTACAGGCCTGCCAAGGAAGAAACAAATGCACGTCCTGGCCTGCTGAGTGCCAGGGCTCATGGAAGGACAGGCTGGATTAGATTGTTCACACCAGTGACTAACTTAGAAGGTCAGGGGTTCCTGGGTACAGAAAGACCAGTCCTTGTTCCGAGCATTGCCCCGCGGCTTTGTTCTCTCTGGGACACAGAGAGACTTGTTTAATTAGGGGACGCTGTTTGGAGGCAGAGGGACCTGGTTTGAATATCATTTTCTCCAGCATGTACTACAATTTCTGGGAATTTGCGCCTAAAAGAGTGAGCAGGAGACAAGGTCTCTACCCTCGCAGAGCTCAGAGCCGAGAGGACAGAGCTGACGAGGGAAATCACAACAGCACAAACAGGTAATTACAGGCGCTGCTGTGTGTTATGATAGACACTGCGGGGAGTTATGAGTGCTTAACAGGGAGAGAGGATCAGGGCGCAGGGAAGGCATCCTGGAGGGTTTGACGTTTGAGGAGAGAGTGGAGGGGGAGTTTATCAGGAAGGGGACGGAATAGGGGAGGAGAGGGGAGAGCATGGTGGGAGGAAGAATGGGGTTTTTGAGACACTGAAGACAGCCAGTGTAGAATGGAGAGAATGAAGGGCAAGAGGCACTGAGTGAGACTGGAGAGGTAGGTGAGGGTGCAAAGCAGAGATCAGGGTTTTGGTCTTGGCCCTTAGAACGAGAAGACATTGCAAGGGTTAGGAGAATTTAAACTTTGTGTTGTTAAAACAGGTCTGTCTGTTTTGGAGGGTAGAGGGGTTGAGACAAGAGTGGGTGAGAGGCCCAGGTAGAAGGCTGTGCAACTGGCCCAGGTGATACACATGGAAGCTTAGACTTGCCGGTGCACCAGTGGAAAAATTCCAGGGACATTTACGAAGGCAAAGCATGGGACTTGGTAATGGCTTGTTAAGAGGGACCGTGAAGGCTAATAACACTCCTTACCTCACAGGGAAGTGAAGATGGAGTGAGATAATGTGGGAACAGTGCCTGCACACTGCAGGCACTCAGTAAGAGTTTCCTTCCTTGTCCTTTAACCTGGGTTTCTGAGGCTCTGTCAGTCTTGTATGCTCCCTTAGAGATGGCCTACGGCTTCAGCTTCCAAGAGAGTTCAAGAGCATCACCTCCCATCTTTCTAGATCCCATACCTGTGCCTCTGTGGTCTACCTCATTATGGGACTTAATGGAAAGCCACTCTCCATATTAAAATTACTGTCAACTGAGGTCCTAGAGTCCTTGTCATGCTGCTGAGGCACATCTCTGCCACCACATACTTGCTGGCCATAGCACAAAGGCCACAGGTGAGGAGAGGCTGTGTGAAGGCAAGTTAATCCTGTGCTGAGGTGGGGCTGAGGTCCTGTGAGGGGCCTCTGGTGCTTGAGTCATAGAGTGAGTACTACCTGCCTCCGAAGAGCAGGAGAATAGCCGGGCAGAGGATGCATAGGTTTCTGCCTTTCCCTAGGTGATGGCTGGGAGGAAGGGAGTTGCAAAAGGACCGTGGGAAGGGAGGGCCTAGTCAGGGGCCACACTCACATGCATATGCACCTGTATGTGTGTACCTGTAAGCCCATGGGAGTGTACCGGGGCATGCATATGAGCGTACAACAAATCGTGTTATTTATGTCTGTGTGCTTGTATGCTTGGGCTCATGTCTGCACGGGCATGTGTGTGCATGCATGGCTCTCTGTGTAAGTATATGCATTCTTGGGCACATGGAAGGTATGTTTGTATGCATGTGCGTGTGTCCCTGCAGAAGCACTGGGTCTAAGTGGCCCCGCCCCCAGACTCACATATGCCCCTGGCTGCCAGCAGGTGGCCCCTGAGCACCGTGTGCTGGGCTCTGGGGAAGGGGGCCAGCCGTGTTCCTCCAGCCTTCTCCTTCTTGAGGGAATCTCTGCGGTGAAGACTACAAGAGCCCTCCTCACTCTTCTGGTCCCTCTGGGTTTTATTCTGAGGCTCTGCCTGCTTTGGGTTCCACCTTCAGCCCACACAGAGACAGAGGCACATCCAGTAGCCAAGGGAGACATTGGGCATAAGGAAGGTTCTGACTGTGGCAAGATCGGAGAGTGGCAGGGACTTACCTTCATGTAGGATTCCTGCGATGCTCCTGCTTCTGTGCTGGGTTCTTAGGGAGGGATGCTGGCCCTGGGCCAAGGCGGGCAGTAGGCCCATAGGCAAGCCCCTGGCCTCGGGTAAGGCTGGGGAGGAATGCAGTCTGAGGGTGAGGGCTGCTCCCTTTGGGTCACAGAAGGGGCAGAAGACAGTGTCCAGGGATGGTGCTAACCTCGCTTGTAGTGGCAGTGAGTCCAAGCAAGACAGATAGCTGGTGCTTCCCTTTCTTGGAGGTGGGGCAGTATGATCCTCCATATCTCATAAAGACAGCAACCGAGTATGCACAGTTTTTATTAATCTTGACTGTATGGCCTCAGGATAATCTGGAAAGCTGGAGAAAGAACCAGGGACCCAGCTGGACTTGATCACATGCGTGTGGCAGCCACCGGGATGCTGGCAACTTTGCTGTAGTTGACTCTGGCTGAGGTTTTCTCCCATGTGCAGTTCTTGCAGGATGGGGCCCTGGTCTGCTTGTCTCTGCGTTCACTGCGCCCATTGTAGAGCTGGCATTTTCTGATGGCTCCATGAACAGGAGCAGCGTGTGGGTGGGTGGTGGGCACACTGTGGAGCTCCTGGCAGTTAGGATAGTGGAGGTGAAGTGGAAAGAGATAGGTGGAGTGTAAAGCTGAGTCTGGACAAGACCTGCTCTGGTGGAGTCGGATGGAACCCAAGGGAGGTTGGGCTTTCCAAGAAGGAGGGCTCAGGTCAGACCTTTGTAGATTGTCTGAACTGTACAAGACCTGAGCCATCAGGCAACCTCATGGTTTTTATACTTTTTCCTATAGGGCCCTAGGGGAAGATCCCCCGGATGTACCTCAGGACACCCAGTGGTGGTGGGGAAGTAGCGGAGAGAGCTAGAGGCAAGGCTCTGAACTCCTGACCTCGATTCAATTGAAGTAGCTCAGCTTTTTATCTTGAGGACAAATTGGAATTTATTTTTAATCAAAGGAGTTGTAATTGAATGCCTATTGTATGCCACCTATGGTTCTGGATTCTAGAGATATTTGGAAAACAAGACATACAACTTGCCTGCTCTCTTGGCCATTATATTCTAGTAGAGAAGACAAGTAAATAAATAGACAAGTCAGATTTGGGTTATAAGTGATAAGAACATAATAAAATGGGGTACGCGATAGAATGACTTGAAGGAAGGATGTGGAGGAGCTACTTGAGATCCTGTGGTTAAGGATGTTCTCCAAGGAGGTGACATTTGAACTGAGGCCTGAATGATGACAGCGGGAAGAGCATTCTAGATAAGATTTTGTTTGAAGAAAAAGCTCTGTGGAAAAATTTGAAAATCACTCAGTCTTCTTTTATTTATATTCATTTATTTAAATTTTGAAGGTAATACATATTCATTATAACAATTTCAAACCATATTAATGTATATAAAATCAAATGTAGAAGTAGCTTCTTTCTTCTTCATCTCTCCTCCTCCTACCCCAATTCCAACTTCCTGAAGAGACTCCTTTTATCAGTTAGGTGGATAACCTCTCAGATTTTTCTCTGTGCACTTGCAAATACATATGTTAATTTCCAACTTTATCTCTACTTGCCTGTCTCATAGGACATTTAAGCTTAACAAATTCAAAATGGACTCTGGACTTTCTACACTAAACTTTCCTCCTCCAGGCTTTTCCACCTTAGAAAAAATACCGCCATCCCACCCATTGTTCAGGACCCAAGGCTTGGAGACATCCTTGATTTTTCCTTTGCCCCCAGACCCCCTGAGTCCAATCCACTGAGGACATCCTATTGGCTCTACCTCCAAAATGTCTCCCCATTGCCTACAACCCAGTCTTAGCTGCAGGTCATCTTGCCAGGACCTCCTAAGTGCCCTCCATCCTCCCGTTGTTATTTCCTACATCTCTTCCTTCACTCAGAAGCGAAAGTGATCTTTTAAAGATGGTAGGCCTGGTCATGCCTCTCCTTGCTTAATACCCTGCTGGCTTCCCAATCTCTTCATCTGAAGGCTGAAGGTCAAGGCCTCAGTGATATCGAGTTCTTGTCCTCCTCTTCAATCTCATCTTGTCCATTTCTCCTCCTTATTCATTCCTTCATCTTCCCGCTATTGTGCGTTGGGCCATTGCCTTTGCTGGGCTAATCCTTTGTCACCATTCTGATCTTAGCTCAATGTCTCCCTCCAGAGAGGCCTCCTTTCATGGCTCTCTGGAAATAGTGCCCCTACTCCCCACATTCACTCTATCACATCAGCTTGTTTTGTTGCCTTTACAGTACTTTGTTGCTGGAACTATTGGGATGCATCTTGCCTATTTGTTTCCTTGTTTATTGTCTGTCTCCTGTGCCCATCACTGGAACCCAGCCTCCATCAGGGCAGAGATCTTAACTCTGTGTTCTTATTCACAGCTCTATCAATGGACAAATGAAATTCTTTCCAGATTGTTGCTAATGAACAAGGCTCTGGTGAACATTCTTGTACATACATCTTTGGGTAATTGAGTAAGAGATTCTGTGGGACAGATGTTTAGAAGTGCTATTTCTAGGTCTGAGATGATATATGTTAAAATTTGGTAGAGATAGCAAATTCCTGTACCACTTTGCACTCCCATGGACGTTGAGAATGCCTTTCTCCAAGTCCTTGTCAACATTGGTTAATAGAAATCTTTTTCTTCTTTCTGGCCTATGTAATGAACAAAAACCAAGTATTTTGTTTCAGTTTGTATTTTCTTGATTATGTGAGGTCGAATATCTTTTCACATGCTTTTTGATCGTTTGTACTTTTTCTTTTGGGTAAAAAACCCATTGCTGGTCCCGCCCCTTAATATAGTTCTGTTTGTGAGAAAGAAAAGTAGATAATGGGGAGGTGATTATGTGTCCCACATACCATTTGGCTACTTATTTTTGTCCTGGCTATTTCTTTCTATGGTAGGTGCAGCCTTAACTTTTCTATTTCTGTTATTGTGAAAATAGCATGTATACCTATAAAATTTTCCAAAAAAAATCTATGAAAAGATATAAAATAAAAAGTGATTTTCTTCCTATTACACTAAAGTAACCTTGTATACCTTTTCAAACAAATTTTTCATGTTTACATGCACATTCATTTATCATTCACATATTTGTCATTCATTCTTCTGAGAAATATTTATAAGTCACTTATATTTCTAACATTTATTGGGTATTTATCATATCTCTGGCATTGTACTAGGTATATTAAAAGAGGACATATACATATCTTTTATTTAAAATTTTTTTGGAAGTTGAATTTTTATTTTTTTACATTTTAAGATGCTTCTATAGTAGCACATACATATTTATCTCATTGTTTTTAATGTTCACTCATTATTCTATTTTTTATATGCCAGAATTCATTTAATCTGGTCCTTATTGATGGACATTTACATTGTTTCCTGTGTGTTTGCAATTACAACAATGCTATAGTGAATATCCTTGTAGATATATCTTTGCAGGCATGTACAAATATATCTGCAGGACAGAATCCTAAAATAGAATTGCATTTTAAGTTTGATAAACATTGCCAAATTGTCCTACAAAACTATGTTCCAATTCACACTCCTATCAGATGTGTGAGAATGTCCATTTCTCTACTTTATTTGCAACCTTGGATATTATGTCTTAAATTTTCACAAATGTAACTGGCAGAGAGTGGAACCCAGAGTTTCATTGTTTTATTTTGCATTTCCCTAATTAGGAGTGAAGCTGAGAATCTTTTTATATAATTATTGGTCATGTGTATTTTTTCTATGGTCTGTCCATTTTTCTTTTTTCTTTTATTAAAATGATTTTTTATTTTTCAATTACAGTTGACATACAATATTATATTAGCCTCAGGTGTACAACATAGTGATTAGACCATCAAAATGTTCTCTGTATCTATGAGTTTGTTTCTGCTTTATTTGTTCATTTATTTCATTTTTTAGATTCCACATATGAATGAAATCATATGGTATTTGTCTTTCTCTGTCTGACTTATTTCACTTAGCATAATACCCTCTAGGTCCATCCATGTTGTTGCAGATGGCAAAATTTCATTCTTTTTTTTTTTTATGACTGAGTCATATTCCATTGTATATATGTATCACTTTTTCTTTATTCATTCATCTATTGATGGACACTTAGGTTGCGTCCATATCTTTGCTATTGTGATTAATGCTACAATGAACGTATGGATGCATATGCCTTTTTGAATTAGTGTTTTGGGTTTCTTTGGATAAATATCCAGAAGTGAAATTACTGGATCCTTCTTTGTCTCTTGTTATAACCTTTGTTTAAAGTCTATTTTGTCTGGTATAAGTCTTGCTACCCTAGATTTTTTTTCATTTTCATTTTTATGAAATAGCTTTTACTATCCCTTTGCTTTCAGTCTCTGTGTGTCTTTCTTTCTGAAGTGAGTTTCTTATAGGCAACGTATTGTAAGGATCTTGTCACCCTATGTCTTTGTTTGGAGCATTTAATCCATTTACAATTAAAGTAACTGTTGATAGGTATGTAGTTATTGCCACTTTATTATTCATATTTTTGATCTTTTTAAATTCTTTTTCTTCTTAAGGAAGTATAGCATTTTTGGTTTGGTGGTGATGAACTCTTCTAGCTTTTTCTTGTCTGGGATGCTCTCTATATGTCCTTTTATTCTAAGTGATAGCTTTGCTAGATAGAGTAATCTTGGTTGTAGGTCCTAGCTTTTCATCTCTTTGAATATTTTGTACCAGTCCCTTCTGGCCTGCAAAATTGAGAAATCAACTGACAGTTTTATGAGAGCTCCCTTGTAAGTAACTAACTGCTTTTCTCTTGCTGCTTTTAAGATTCTCTTTTTGTCTTTAACCTTTGGCATTTTAATTATAATGTGTCTTGGTGTGAGCCTCTTTGGGTTCATTTTGTTTGGGACTTTCTGTGCTTCCTGGGCTTGTATGTTTATTTCCTTTGTCAGGTTAGGGAAATTGTCCATCATTATTTCTTTAAATAGATTTTCAATTCCTTGCTCTTTCTCTTCTCCTTCTGGTACTCTTATGATGCGAATGTTGGTACATTTGATATTGTCTCAGAGGCTTCTTAAACAATCTTCATTTTTTAGGATATTTTTTTTCTTGTTGCTATTCTGATTGGATGTTTTCTGCTACCTTAGCTTGCTGGTTCAACCCTCTTTTTCATCTAATCTTCTAATATATTCATCACTTCAGTTATTATATTCTTTATTTCTGACTAGTTCCTTTTCATGTTATCTATTTCCATTTTTATATTTCTATCTCTTTGTTGAAATTCTCACTGAGATCATTGAGCATCCTTATAACCAGGGCTTTGAACTCTGCAGCTGGTAGATTGCTTGTCTCTTTTTTGTTTAGTTCTTGTTCTGGAGCTTTATTCTGTTCTTTCATTTGAGACATGTTTCTTAGTCTCCTCTTTAGTCTGCCTTCCTGTGTTTGTTTCTATGTATTAGATAGAGCTGCTATGTCTCCAAGTCTTAGTAGAGTAGCCTTATGTAGTGGGTGTCCTGTGGGGCTCAGTTTCCCTGGTCACCTGAATCGGGTGTTCCAGGTGTGTCCCTCGTGTGGGTCATGTGTGCCCTCCTGTTGTAGTTGAGCCTTGGTTGTTTTGGCATGTCAATGAGAAGGATTGACCCTTAGGCTGATTGGTTGTGAGGACTGGCCGAGGTAGAGGGTATGCCAGGCCAGATATGCTTATTTGGGGGTTGTGAACCTTTGAGAGATTTTAGGAAAGTCCTCAGCATAAGCCAAGACAGGCCATTTGTATGGAAAAGCCACTGGAAGTGGCTTGGGTGGACCCGCAAGATGGGTGTGGTGGGATCTCAAGGAATCATCATGGAGGGGCAAACCCTCTTAGCTAGGCTGATAGAGACTCGGATATGGTGCTGCCTCTGAATGCAGGTTGGGTGTGGGGAGGGCTCAACAAAGGAACAGTGGTTTCTGCCAGCACTTCTGTCTGTCTGGGAAAAAGCTGCCCCTCCAGCCCTTGCCCTGAAACCAGACAATTCTTTTCCTCTTCATATGTCCCTGGTGCCTTTTGAGCTGCTGCCTCAGTGCTGGAGCTCAGAGCAAGTGACTCCATTATCGAGTAAGTTCGTGGTTGGGCCCTTTAAGAGGAGTGCCTGAGACTCCAGCACCCACAGTCTCCTCAGGTTTTCACAGCCAGAATTTATGGGGACTTTTATTCCTGGCTCTGGAACTCTGGGCTGGGAAGCCTGGTGTGGGGCTAGGACCCCTTGCTCTTCAGAGAGGACCTCTACAGACAAAATCCTTCCCAATTTTTAACTGCCATTCAGGGATGTGTCTCTGCCCCTCTTACCAGTCTCAATGTGGCTTCTTCTGTGATTCTTTAGTTATAGGACTTCTATTCAGCTAGACTATTCAGGTGATTCTCAATGGTAATTTTTCTGTAATTTAGTTGTAATTTTGATGTTGCATTAATTGTTTTTAATGCTTAGAGAAGCAACATTTCATAGTGCTAAGAGGACAGATTCTAGAACTATATTGCCTCTTTCTCCATTTTTCATATTGAGTTATCTTTTTAAAAAATTGATTTGTGAATTCCATATAGTATGGATATTTAAGCTTTGTTTGTTATGTATCTTGCAAATATTTTCTCCCAAGTTATTCTTACTCTTTTGTTACTGTTTATGGCATAGCTCCATCTTTCTGATGGTGAAAAACACTAATTTCTATGTAGACCACATTTCTTAATGTCTTTCTGCAGATTTCTCAATCTATGTTTAGGTAGTTTTATTTTTTCTTTTCTTTTTTTTTTTCTTTTCAGCCAAGATTCTCAGGTGACCCCACCCTGGGAGACTACAGTTGAATCCTGACCTAGAGGTGAGGAGGCATCTTTCACTAGCCTTGCTGTTGCCTTTTCTCCTATGTCGAAAGGTAATTTTATAATTGATTTGCATGTTTTCCTCTGAACAAAAGCATTATTTTTCATTATTTGTTTAAACTTTTAAGACTTCTTGTCTTTTTCTCACTTAAAAAGTTCAATTACCCAAAACATGAGATGGTCCCTCATCCTTGGTTTAGATCATCATTTCTAAAACTACTCCAGGGAGACCTAGAGGTTCAGTGGAAATGACTCAGGAGCCATCAGTGGAGTGTGGACTGAGTGGGTGGAGTAGATGCGCCCTTCTCTTTTCAACCTGAATTGCTTCTGTATTTGATTTCCTCTGATGAAAGCAGGGGTTTATGTGCCTAAGCAATCTTGGAAACTGCAATTGTGGAATCAGTTCTTTATTTTCCAAAAGCTGAGAAGCTCCAGGGGCTTCAAAGAGTGCATCCTTTTTATATTGTAATTGCTCCTTCTCCTCTTAACATGAAACCCTCTCGAAGCTCTATAGTAACACTGGCTGGATGTTTATGTGTGTTCCTGAGCAGACTTTGTTTAATAGGCCATCATGAAATAATTCTTTCTTTGGTGAAGGTACTCAGTGGTAAGATTCATTAGTATGTCTTACTTTTAGAGCAGCATTAACCTATGTTTGCTCAAATACATGAGTGTTCCCATTTCAACGTATGTTTCTCAACATATCTATAAGGATTAATAATTTACCTGTAGAAGTCATGATGCTTTTGAGTGTAGTATGGGGAACCCAACCCCAACCATGAGAATGATTATCTTTTTTTAAACAAGGATTTCAACGTAGGGCTATTTCAGGGTTGGTTAATTCAGCTGCTCAACAAGGATCAAGACTCTTTGTATCTTGCACATGTGGCTGCTGGGGTTTAAGGTCATGTGCAGATTCAACACTGTACAACATTTTTACTGCTGGTGGACTCACCATCAAATCTCTTTCAAGAGTGAAGAAAGTTTCTCTCAAAGCCCCCAACTCAATTCCCTCATGTTTTGTCAGAACTGAGAAACACACCTTCATCTGACCACTCTCTGCCTAGATAATGGGATTAGTTTAATCAATTACTACCTGTTCAAGATTTTACCCTGAGCTGGAGAGAGGGTCACTTTCACTTGAGTGGTGGTTACTTGGTTGAAATCAGGGAGAGTATTGTTAACAAGGAAGAAGGGATGCAGAAGCAACCAATAGTGATTGCTGCTTTTATTTTTAAAAATATGAAATTTATTGGGGCGACACTGGTTAATAAGACTATATAAGTTTCAAGAGTTTAATTCTATACTACATCATCTGTATATCGTATTGTGTGTTCACTGCCCAAAGCCAAGTCTTCTTCCGTCACCATATATTTGACCCGCTTTATGCTGCTTTTATTTTAATCAGTTAATTAATTTATTAATTTTACTTCCCCAGAATATAACACAATTATTGTTGGAGCAAATTGGTCCACTATATTGAGGTTTTACAGCCCACTTCAAATGATTCTACACAAGAGAGAGTGTGCGAACTTTGTTGCTGTTAACACAATTGCGTGTTAACACAATTGCGAGTTCAAGAGACTGCATAGTAGGTGTCAAAAAAATAAAATTGGAGATTTATTAGAGGCAGAAGTAGGTGTATAGCTCCTTTAGAATATTCTTACTCTCTCTTCTTTGAATATTTAACACACACTATCCAATTTCAGAATTTCATCTGTTTGGGTTTGCGTCAGTCTAGTTAGGCAACAAAGCCACCATCTATTGACAATTTAAATTAATTAGTTAATTATTATTTTTTTACAATTGGTTGAAAGGAGTTTGGACATGAGGATGGTGGCTGAATAGTGCTCAGCTGGTTTCAGATATTTTCTCTCTATTAAATGAAGCGACAGCTTTTGTTTGTTTGTTTCAGATGAAAATTCATAGGTTCCACATGTTGGCTCAAGAGAAAAATGGTGATGAGCAACTTGGATTGTGCTAACGGAATATTACATACACTCATGAAAGTTGGCTCTGTGGCAGGTTAAGGTTGTGATGTATAGATTCCCATTCACAGAAATGAAATTGCATGTGTTCTGACTAGAGCTGCTGCTGGGCTCTGAAGACACTGGAAGTCTAGTTAAGTCGCACACAATGTGTATTGTTTGGAGCATGGCAAGGATAACAAGAAGCACCGTGCACTGGGTTGAGATGCATGTGGTGCCCTGGGAGTGCCGTAGGCACCAGAGAACATGAATTCTGCCATATGCAGCTCCAAGCTATTTGAGCTAAAATCAACCCTCTAGGATTTGGAACCCAGTCCAAATTTCCTCATGCCGTTATGCTGTGGAATGCAGGAAAGGAAAGAGGGGAGAAGGCTCACCCCTTGCTATGCTTTTATATCCTTTCAAATATCAGGACTGATTCTCCAAAGTAATTTTTCTTCATGCATCCAGACATTTGAACAATGCAACACTGAGTCAAGTCTTGAGTTTCCATAGCAAGTCATTCTAAAATTAAATACCATTTTCAGCCTTGGCAAATATTTTTTCCTCTACTTCAGAGCTCCAGAGACCTGGTGGTCCTATTCTGTTGGGGGGTGGGGCTGGAGGTACATACTCATGATGCAGGTCTCAGGAAACAAA
>NW_024344374.1:1845353-1873488 GCF_902729225.1 Pteropus medius
AGAGAGAGAGAGAGAGACACAGACAGACAGACAGACAGACAGACAGACCTGTTTCTAAGAGAAGCTCTGGTACCAGGTTTCTGGGTAAATGAAAGTTGTATTGTCTTCCATCAGAGATGACTTGAAAATAAAGTGCTTTAATGCTAATACTGCAGATGTCTGCAGGAAACTCAGCACCACACTGAACACTGTAGTTAGATAGCTGTGCAAAAAAGTACATGAAGGAAAGGGCTAATGTGCAATACTTCTATTTAAGATAGAAGGAGGAAATAGAAATTGTGATAGCATGCTATTTCAAGTAATAATAGAAAGTACTTGATGTTTACATGGTGAATGGATCAATACTAATTCTGTAGTCAGTGCACATACAGTAGTTTGGATTATACAAGTGATAGATGCACTCAGTATAACTGAAATTTCCACCCTGCAACATTTATTTCTTGCTGCGTGTTAGATGGAATTTTCCACCCAACTATCTAGAAGGATTTGCATAAGAATGGTGATAGAGCAGTATTCTTTAATGATGTGCTTTTCTTTGTTAAACTTCAAAAATGTCTATGGTGCATGATGAGGTTTGGGTGAATTGCCAGGCTAATGCTTTTATATTTTCTTTAAAGAGCTTATCTTCACTGTGTTGTGGGAGTTACTTTATATTGTGGTTATAAAGGCAGTGGCAGTAAAGCCGAATTGTAGCAATCCCCAATAAATGCGTCCTCCTCCTTAAGAATTTGGTCCTGCTTAGGAGAGAATTTGGGAAGGCGCTTGGCTGCCACTGGTTCAGCTGCAATGAGTCAGTTGGATCTGTTTTGTGTTCCTATACCTGGTTCTGCTCACCGAGAAGAGAGGATGCCATTCTCTAGCTCAAATAATGACTTCTTGTTAGCCTAAATCAACACCCATTCCTGTCTAAAGGGCTTGAGATCAGCCCAACTGGTGCTCTCATTGAGCACCAGCTGAATTATTCAGATCAGAGCCTGGGAGCAAATGTGGTTTGGAAAGTGACCTTTTTGTCCTCCCCACAAGAACCTAATGTTTACAATGTGAGGAGGAAAGAGCCTGGAATCTTGGGAATTCCAGGAATGCAGCCGCCAAGCAAAAGAAGCTTTCCTTCCCTGGTTGTGCAGCTCCAGGACTCACTCTCCAAATTCTGCTCCACAGCAAGGATTTCCAAATACAAAGGTAGAAACACAAAACCTCAAAGCTGGAGCCCAGAAAGGGTTGTCCAATAGAGGCCTTCACATTAACCTCAGTTTCAATTGAACAAAGAATTTGAAAGCCAAGAATAGAAGGAAACTTAAGGTCACCTAATCCAACCCTTTGTCTAATACATGAATCTCTTTCCTGACACAGCTTCTCGGCTCAATGATCGCCAGTTGCAGCTTGAATACCTCCGAGGACAAACAGCTCACTTCCTCCAAACAGGAAGGACAGCAGATGATGTTACATGGAGGGTTTACTATGTGTCATGCCTTGTGATAAATGCTTAAGATTCATGATCATACTTAATGCTCACAATGCCCTTATGAGATTAGTGCCATTATTGCCACCAGATGGGGAAACGGAGGCTCTATATGTTGCAGAAAAGAATTTAAGAGCCTCCTCTTAACCCCAGCACCCTCCTGCCCAGCTTGTCCCATCATTGGCAGCCCTGATTATTATTTTTCCGTCCTTTGGAGACACTTGGAATATACCCTGCCCCTTTTTGACATAACAACCCTTCAAATATTTGAGGCAACCTTCCTGTCCATTTACCAGTGTCTCAATTTTCCTTTTTTTCCTATTTCATGCAAACATGTCTTAGTTTGGTGAGTTCCTCTCCACCCATTTCCACTTATCGATACTCTCCCTCAAAACCTGTGTCTTATCAGACATTCTAAAGAGACCCTATAATTGTTGATTTCTTATGTTAGGAGATAGTGTGCTTTGTTCGTAACATCTAATCATGAAAGCATCTATTCTGGGTGCAAAGGGAGGCTTTCTTAAGAGCACATGGTGAATTTTTTTCACGACCCTTTTCAGGAAGAAGGCATTCAAAAAATCCAGGGCATTAAAATAAGCCAGTGTTGAGCTTTGGTGTCATTGCTGGTGGGAAAGTCTATGCCAGAATGAAGGATGGAAGCCTTCTTGCATGGTGTTCATGGTTGCCCTGTGGGGTCCTGTGGGAGGAAGCTGCTTTTGGATCTAATTCAGCCTCTGACCTGGGTTCTATGTAGCTCACTGGCATGTCACAGTGTCCCTCTGTGTTAGCCTCCTAGCTTGTGAAAGGTGATCATGTTGTTGACAATCTGGTGTTGTATTTCTCAGAGTGAGTTCTGGTTAGAAATTGGCTGTCGTGTCACCTTGGGCAAATCACTCTACCTCTTTGTGTTTTAGCATTCTCCTCTGCAAAGTACAGCGGTAAATTAATTACACAAGGAGGCCATCAGACCCAGGTGGCCGTAATGCCATGGAGGCCTACTAAGCAAACCAAAATCTAAGCCTGTAAATGCCTCAACGTTACTAAGTCAAAATGCTAAGGACAACCAATTACAAACAGCCAATTAGGCTTTAAGCTGTAGCTAATCAATAATTTCCCTACTTTGCTTCCACATCTCTATGCTCTATGAATGCCTCCCCCTGAGTTCCTCCGAGTAGACTGCTCCAAGCCACTTCCGGTTTGGCGCTGCCTGAGGGGAATATTTAATATGCCTTTTAGTAAGTTCTGATATCAGAACTGGAGAATTGAAAGAGGTACCCCACAGCCTCCAGGAGCGACGAGGAGACGGGCGAAGGTACCTGTCGAGCGCCTTGTGCTCTCTGCTTTCTTGCGGCCTGTGGGGGAAGTCATGGGTAAGGCCTGCTCAGATCCTAGCTCTTTGGCTTTTGCATTATGAGCTTTCAGACTTTATTCGAGCATTTCTTTGTTTAGACTGGGTCTGACTTAGGTGGACTGAATTGGGGGGTCGAGCTGGGTCCGAGATAAGCTGCACCCTGGGGGCCAGTGTGAATAAAAGTTTGTGTTAAGGCACAACAACTAAAGGTAATCTTGAATTATAGTGGCTACCGTGGAGAACTTGGAGCTTAGATAAACTTATCCATTTACGACGTACCCTAGAGTAAAAGGGGTCTCAGCCAAATACTCACTATAAAGGATAGAGGTAAAATTATTTTTGTCCTCTACAGTTTCTGGTGACCAGGAGGAGGCCCAGTGGGACACCCCACTTGCTCTGAAGCCTACAAATGGCATCCTGGGAAAACTGGCAAAGCCGGCAAAGGGTGAGAATTCTTATCAAAGTCAGCTCAACTAAATCTCTCTCTGTGGTGCCTGGTTAAGAGAGGAAGGAAAGTAAAATTTCATGTTGTTACCCCTTCCCCCTTTTTTTCTTTTAAAATTCAGGTTAGCAGGCAAAAACATTGATTATTGATCCTTTCTCTCCCAGAGATGGCTTTTGCCTCTTGTTTGTCTCTTTCTTTCTTTTGGTTGTCTTTGGGAATGGCTCTCATGTTGAGAGGGTCGTATCTTTTGTACTCTCTTTGGGGATCCTTCTTGTGTCCATGGGGTTCTTCAATATTGCCAGGAATTTTTGCTGTTTGTCTAGGCTGAAACCTGACAAGGTATTTGAAAGGATTTTAAAAAGAGTATCTCTATGGTTAGAAGTTGCCCAAATTGAAAACTGATATTCAGAGCCTGATACAAAGCATTTTTGAGGCCTTCTCCCCTAAGCTAAAATGAAACTGTATCTAGAGGGAAAGAAAAACATTCTGAAGCCACTGTGGAAAGATTTACTAAAACATTCCAAAGAAACACAGCTCTAAGTCTGGGACGTAGGAATCTTTTGATTTCCATCCTAGTTGAAGATCTTCCCCCTGATATAAAGAAGCAAGAGTAGAGTAATATAGTTGG
This sequence comes from Pteropus medius, assembly GCF_902729225.1. NCBI lineage: Eukaryota > Metazoa > Chordata > Mammalia > Chiroptera > Pteropodidae > Pteropus > Pteropus medius. The sequence continues at coordinate 1,849,237 of NW_024344374.1, forward strand.
GTGGGTGGGTCAGCATCTTGATCTCATTTAGGTTGCAACCCAATTTTTTGAGGAATTAAAAACAATGGTACTTGTCTTACAAATCGAGTCTTTACAAGAACAGAAATGAGGCTCTGAAAACAATTCAGAGCCCACCTATTCTTTTTAACAATTCTAAAAACTCTCCTATTCCAACTAAAGTGGCATTCAGAGTGCCTCCCCAACCATATGAGGGTCTTTGTGATGGCCAGGTTGCATCATTGCAGACCCGCAGAGACCCCCAGCATGGCACAACTCTCTGTTAAATAAGATCAGTGCAAGTTTGGTTGCCATTGAACAAAAGAAATTGATGAGAGATGACCACAATAAAGTAATTGCAAGTTTAAGACACAGACTTACTAAATCAAGGTTATTATGTGTTAAAAAAATACTCAACACTAGTAAATTGAAAAAAAAGGAAAACTATTTTTAAAGAAGGAATTTGTATTACAGAATAGCAATTTTCTATAATCTGTGCTTTTCTTTAAATGAAAATCCCTTCTGATTCTGCAGCAAAGTTAGGACAGGGAAAGGGAGTGTAATACCTCTTTATTGGCTTAAAAGTATTTTGCCGAGTATTTACACTTAATATTTTTTAAGTTATCATTTAACGTTGTGGAAAGAGTACTGGGCTGCGTTGGGAGATCCTGGTTCTGTGTGACTGCAGGGTAACCACAGTCCCTCTCTGGGTCTCCCATTCCTCCTGTGTTGGGGCTGGTGAAGGTGATTTGTAAGGTTGTCCCCAAGTCTGGATTTCAATCGTCAAAGCAGCTCAAGGCTGGGCAAGACGAGTCAATTTAGTTAACAATACTGGAGTCCTCATTAAGCGCTGGACCTGGTGCTGGGCATGGGGATGCAAACGTGGAGCTTCAGGCCAGTGCAGATCCAGCTGCACTGGATTATACCCCCACATTGCCTCTTACTAGCTAGGGAATTGTAGAACTGTTGTTTCTCTTCCGTGCCTCATTTTCCTCATAGGATTGTCGTGCTAATAAAATAAATGAGTACATGCTAGGGGATTTCTGTAGTGCCTGGCAGAGTGTGAACATTCAAATGATATTGGCTTTTATTACAATTATTATCAGTGGAAGAGGCAGACGATCCAATAATCACAAAAATAAATATAACATTTCAAGTGTGTTACGTGCTCCGAGAGCATATATCAGGAGGATTTCTTTGGCCTTGAAAGTAGTGCTTAAGGGTAAGATCTGAAGGATGATAAGTTCACTAGTTGAAGGGGAGCGGAATAGAGTCAGGGAGAACATACGTGTAAACCTCCTATGGTGGGAAGAAGCATAGATTTCTGGGAACTTAAAGTAGGCCAGGGTGAAGGAGAACAAGAAGGAGGGAGAGAGGGAAGGTTGGAGGTGGGTATGGACCAGGCTGTGCTGGGCTCTGCCTGAGCTAAGGATTTGGAAAAACTGGTTTTGCGTGTGCCTCCTGGAGGTCAGAGTTCTCGGTTAGACCCAGTTAGGTTCTGATACCCTGAAGTGTTGTCCCACAGAGATTCCGCTTTCTACAGATTGGAACCCAGCAGAAACCAGCTTCTAAGGGACACTGGGAAACTGCATGTGATGAGTTGTGGCTCAGAAGGGTTGACATTATCTGGGCCATCATGCACTTGGGTCATGCTTTAGGGACCAAAGTCGCAAACTGTGGTCCGATCATTTTAATGTCCTCTTCAAGTTGTCTTATGAATGGGGTTGAAAGACCACACTGAATTCTTCCCTGTCTACAGGAAGACAAAGCTTCATGGGTCTTCATCTTTCGGGATCACAGTCACCATTTGAGAATCGGATGGAACCTGTGGCTTTTCTGTCTTGAGAGATGCGTTTACACACTTAATTCCAAATTTGAGTGCATTTTTAAGTTGGGTTAATGGGTCTTCCAGAAACATAATACATAATCACGGTCTCAGGTTAAATATCCTTCCTGTGCGAGGTAATGCCCAGTGTAACAGATTCTCTCTCAGTACCTCCACCCCTACCCCTCACTCCCGTCTAGCTCCTCCTTTCCTTTTCTATTGCTGTTGCCTCAGTTTTGGACCTTTATTACTTTTCCCCTAGACTATTAGAATTTCCTCTGAATCTGTCTCTCTGCATTTAGCTTATTACCCCTCCAACCAATTCTCCATATCGTCTATGGAAAGAAATTTTATTGGGGGGTGGGAGATAAAATAAATTGTAAATATTTATTTTCAGAATAAAGTAAATCAGATTTATTATAGATATTTCAAAAATACATACAAATTAAAACAAAATCCATTATCTCAGTACCCAGAGGCAATCAATGGTACATTTTTTTCTAGTATTTTTCTGTGGAAAATTTCTTTTGTATAGTTGTAACCAAACTATATCTATCTTTTACATTCAAACGCTTTACTTAACACTTATTTTTTCCTTTAGCCCAAATGCATATATGTATCAAAAATACCCAAGAGCAGAGACAATATAATAATGAACCTCCCCTGCCAAGTACTCACACCTAGCTTCAAAAGTTATCAGCTTTGTATCAGTGAACGTTTGATGTGTAACAAACAGCATCAAATTTAGAGCTTAAAACAACAACCATTGATTTAGTTCATAATTCTCTGGAGGAGTGATTCGGGCTGGGCTCACCTGTGTGGTTCTTTTTCTAGTCTTGGCTGGCCTCAGTCATGCATCTGTGTTTTGCTGCCACTTAGCTAGATGGCTCTGCTTCTGGGATTGTCTGGCTGACATGTGGGGCCATAAGAGGAACTGGGTCTGTGTATCTCTCATCATCCAGTAGCTTGTCCCTGGGCATCTTCACATCATGATGGAAGGTTTCCAGGCACAGGAAGAGGCAAGTGCCAATGCATAAGTACTTCTCAAGCGTCTGGCTGCATCTCATTTACTAATATTTAATTGCCAAAGCAAGTCATAAGGTCACTTCACACTCAAGGGGTGGAGAAATAGACTCTACCTCTTGACAAGAGAATCTGCAGCCTCATATTGTAAGGGCATGGGTATAGGCAGAAGAATTTTTGACCATTTTTATAATCTACCACAAATATGTTGGTAATATTAACATTAGTAAATTATCATTTTTTTGATGGTATTGGTAACTTGTCATGAATATAATTTAGATGGCTGAGTAATGTGTCACCCAGTGGACATCCTGAACCTTGCGTGACCATTCTACTATTGTTGGGTAGTGAGGTCGTTACCATTTTTCTGCCTTTATGAATAATGCTACAATGGATGCTTTGTGCATAAAGCTTTTTTTCTGGTTTTAGGATTATTTCCTCAGAGTAGTCACAAAAGTGATATTACTGTGTCAAACATTTTAGAGCTCTTAGTACACTTTGCCAAATTGCTTTCAAAAAGGATTGTATCAATTTACACTCCCACCAGTGTGTGTGAGAGTACCCCACAGGGATCCTTCTAAAATGCAAATCTGATTATCTCATGCCCAGTTTAAAAATGATCTCTGCTGCCTTCACAATAAAGACTAAACTTTGTAAGGCAAAACTATGTCTGCTACATGACTTTTGAATAACTATTTTAGCTTGATAAGACCTCGTATCCACGGGTCATAGAATCTAGTGAGGAAACAAGGCTGAGTAGGCTCAGAACTGAGAGAAGTTACGCTCATGCTGTCCTTGAATGCAGGTATCATTATTATAGAAGATGAAACTGAGGGTCAAAGAGTTCAGTATTTAAAGTGGAAACCTATTCATAGATTTCTATTTATGGCATTATCTATTTTAGCATCATAGAATCTTTGCAAAGGAATACACATACACAAGTTTTAAGTATATATTTAATCAATGTAAATAAATTATAACACATTTGTTTTGGTTAGAATTCTTTGGTTCTTGAAAACTAAAGATTGTGAGATTTGGAATGAGACAATCTGAGTTTGAATTCAGATTCTGTCATTTGCCGGAATTTTAACAAGAGTTAACATCTCTAAACCTCAGTTTTGTTATCTGTAAGATGTAGACAATAATGCTTATGTTTTAGGGGTTTAGCAGTGACTCAACATATACATCAAATGTCTAGCGGAACCATTCAATACTAGCTATTATTATTGTTTGAGATGAATATAGAAGTAGAAAAGAAACATAAATGTAACCAAAATGAGGCGGCTTTGATTACCTAGGACTATAAATGACTTTTAACGCCCATTACCATGGGTTGGAACCTGGTTCAGTCTACGAGCTGGAAATTTTGCCTTTTTTGAGGTTTCCTTTTCTCCTTTATTCTTGAGAATCCCCGGGTTCGTGAATCATTGGTTCTCCTTGATGCTCACTTCTGTCTCCTGCCCGAAAAGGGAGAACAGAAACCAACCAGGATATGTTCCTAGAGGTAGAGTTCCTCAACCAGTGATCTCCAGGCTGCCCTGTCTGTGCCCTGGATGCCTCTAGCACCACATGGCTAGTAGAAAAGGACAGCTGTTGATGAAAGCTGGGCTAGAACCTGTGAAGGAGTGTCTGACAAAGCTCTCTGTGGGCCCCAGGAATCCCAGGACTGCCTTATTTCATTGCAAATATGTGTTTATGATTTGCTCAAGCCAAACTGGTCTTCTGATGCTCTCTTTCTTCATTAGGGATGTTTTAGTGTGGCACTGTCTAACAGAAACATAGTGTGAGCCACATATAATTTTAAATTTTCCAGCAGACACATTTAAAAAGCATATAAAGAGATAGATGAAATTATTTCAATAATATGCATTACTTAATCCAATTTATGTAAACTATTATTTTAACATGTAACCTATGTAAAATTAGTAAAATAATTTACATGATTTTTTTCATAAGAAGTCCTTGATATCTGGTATATATTTTATGCTTACAGCACATTTCAAATTAGACTAGCCACATTTTAAGCGATCAGTAGCCACTATATAGCTTACTATATGGGACAGCACAGTTCTAGAACTAAACTACCTGGGATTCAAATGGTATAACTCTCCAGGAGTATAGGTTTGATACCCATATGCAACTATTTTTCCCGAAAACTCTGGTTTCAGCTTGGCTGGGTCTGTGAGCGGTTCAACTTACTACATGTTGTGCCTAGAATTATTCCCTTTAACTTAGCGTTGTGTCTGTTTTACCGATTCAGACTTTATTTCCCTTTCAGTGAATTTCCTTTTGGGGGTGGGGGGAGGAATGTCTTATATTTTCCTACCTTGCTGCCATCCTAATCTATCAGAAAAAAATGTTTTTAATTCTCAAACATCAATACGTAGAGGACAAGAGAATCCGAGTTTTATATTTTTTCTCCCATGATGTTTTGCTGCTCCCGTGTGGACTTACAGATGTGAACAATGTGTGAGAATCTGTAACCCACGTGCACAAGTGTGTGATGAGGAATAGATATCTCTTGACAATGGCCAGCAGTGTCTGAGCCTTAGGCAATGACCCAGCTGAAACGTTCTGTTGACATTCATGGAAATGATGCTAGATGAAGTATAAAGGAATGATATGGAGGGACAGAGAGCAAATGGTTCTGACCTGGTAGAGACTTCCTGGAGGAGGCAGGCACTGGGAAGAATTCCTAATCAGTGACAATAGCATTATCAAGGTCCTACTGTGTGCAAGGGCTTCACATGCTTTGTTTCTTAAGATAGATGTTGTTATCCCTGTTTTATAGATGAAATGGTGAAACTCAGAGAGGTTAAGTAACTTAGCTAAGGCCACAAGAAAGAACCCAAGTCTTAGGTCTCCAAAGACCTTACCTGTTCCATTGTCTTGCTGCTGGCCTTGGATAATTGCTGCCTGAGGATTGGCTCAAGGGACCAGCTGGAGCATACCTGAGGAGACTTAGCCAGAGAGGGAGAGATCTTTGTAACAAATATTTGTAATTTCTTACGAAGGATATGGTTGTAGTGCATCGATGCTCCAGTCACTCTCGCTGTGAAACAAATGGCCCCTGAAGAACATAAAACAACCCCTTATTATGCTCATGATTCTATGGGTTAGGAATCAGACAGGGCAGAGTAAAGTTGGCTTATCTGTGCTCCATGGTGTGTGATGCCTTAGTTGGAAGGCTCGAAGACAGGGGGCTGGAAAGATCTGAAGACTCATTTATTTGCAGATCTGCTGGTTGAGGTTGGCTGTCGATGAGGTACCTCAGACCTCCCCAGGTGGCCTCTCCCTGTTGTCTCTCCATGTGGACTGGTTTTGGCTATCTCACAGCGTGGTGTCTGAGTTCTAAAGGCTAGAACCAGCCAAGGGTCATATTGTTTATCGTTGCCTTGTTCCAGGTGTCATGTGTACCATGCACTTCATGAATTTTACTTAACAAAGTGGTAACAAGGTCTTGTCAGTATCAAGGGTAGGTGAAATAGACTCTGCCTCTTGATGGGAAGCTGCAAGGTTCCAGAAGGGCAAGTGAGACCAGAAACAGTGGTGTGGCCATTTTTTGAAAATGCAGTCTGCCCACGGTCATTATCAATGTTGTAGACCCACTGATGGATGAGGAAGGAAAAGTGGGTAGGTATCTGGGAATGAAATGTTTTACTGAAATGCCAAGGCCTATAATAAATGTTGAAATACGAAAGGGGAATTAAGAAAATGATGGAAAAGCAAATAAGTTCAGTGCAAATGGGAGTATTTGAAAAGGCTTTTTCCAGCCTAAGACCCATTCGCTTAGTTCACTCACTTGATTTACGCTCTTCCTTGCAGCCTTAGCTGCCTCCACTGGCCAGAGCCCTGTGTAACCTTCTAGCGCCCAGTCTCAGGCAGGGCCAGGACACCTAGCCTTGGGCCCATTCTGTTTTCTTCATGGCTTAACCCAAAGCCTCCTTTTACTAGAGATTTGAAATTTCATTAAATCAGGGCTTGAACTGAGAAATAACGACTGCCTTTATATGCACTGGCTCTTTACTGGCAAGCTATTACAGGGAAGATAAGGTTCTATAACACTGCAGGAATAAAGCCCAGAAAATTATGCGAAAAGCTCTACCATCCAGGATAAATGTTATAGGAGGCATTAACCTTCCATAAAAATCCCTTTGCTAGGCAGGAATTTAAATGACAGTCACTGTAAGAGATATTTAGCAGAAACATATTATACTGCCACCTTCTCTTAGAATAGCAAGTTCTTTGGTTATCAGCAGCTGAGCATTGTTCATCTTTTTCCTAGGAGTACTCAGTAGGATAGTAAATATGTAAATGCAGTTTTCTGGGTACACCCCCATATTGCGCCGTATACTTCCCAAAAAGTTGTATATACATGCTCTGCTTTTATTGAGACAAATTGAATAACAAATTGATATCCAAAGAAAGCTGAAACAAACCCTTATGATAGCCTCCAAATTACTTGTCTTGAGGGAAAAATAGTTTTTCTTCCTAAGGAATGAGTATGATTCTCCAGTGAAGGTGTTAGCCAGAAATAACAGTAATTACCCTCTCTTTTTACATAAATTTGGCTTTTCTAGCAAGGAAGCCAACAAAACCACAGGGCAAAGACTATATAGACAAATTTATGCATGTTCCACACACATGGTTATAAGTATTGGGGAAAATCTTAGGTGGTAGTATAAAAATAATAATTCTGCTTTAAATACTCAATCTCTCTGTCTCAACATTAAAAGCATTTGTGACAGGATGAGAAGCAGGCCCCTTTCCTACTTTCTTAGAGTTGCAGCTGAAGCCCCAGACAACTGCTGCCTCCTGCTTTCTAGTTCGATGTGGGAAAAATGCCGAATTTCCCAATGAGCTAAGTAGATGCAATTCGTAATACCTACGCTCTTGAGTTCCACTATGTCCTCCCAAGTGGTTCCTCCCCAGGAACCCACAAACAGGGCTTTTTTTCCCCCTGTTGACTGAGCAGCTTTGAAAATATTGTTTGGAGGACCCAGGATTGAAACTTATCGTAACAGGTGGTTGAGAAAGCCACAGTTGCCCCCCAGTTCATTTAATCAAGTTGGCATACTTATGAGGCAATAACTTTAAGAATTTTAAGACTTTCTCTAGACTAAATCACAATAAGACCAAACTGAGATTAATATTGTCAGTCGGAAACAACTACAAAGAAATGAAAGGAAAATAGGTCTTCTAAAAGGCTTTATAGCTTTCCTAATGATAAAATAATGATGCACCCTACTAATTTGTATTAGAAAATACTTATTTGCATAATGAAAAGCTTTAAAGTGGACTGTTTAAAACAAATTTTCAGAGGACTGTATCTGATCCCAAATGAGGTTTGTTATTTTAGGAACAGTGAAACTAACATGTATCAAGGGCCAATCTGTGCCAGGCACTGTACTCTTTAAATCTCTTTGATCACTGGATAATGGAGGTACTATTATCCCATTTTTACACATAAGAAAACCAAGGCCTAGAGAGGTCGACCAACTTACTTAGACTTTGATTACCAGGGCTAAACCAGAGCTTGTTAATCATCACCTCAGGATGATTCTAGGTCTCTGCTTTTCGAGAAGGCCCTGCTAGGGCTGAGGAGGGTAGACAGCAGTGGCAGAGCCGGGGCCTGCGTTCTGATGCTGTTTGGCTAATAATTTCTTGGCTCTACAGGCCAGAGCCTTTTGTCGATTCTCTTCAGTCTTTTTCCTCTGCTCCTCTCTAAGAGGTGAGGACGTTTTAATAGGGAAACGCTTGTGCGGGAATGTCAATCTTTAATCAGAAACGTGGCAAAAATATGATGTGACACTTGCTAACATAGTCTCTTTCCAATCTGTGATGCCTAGAACACGAGCCAAGCACGTGTCCAGAGGCCTCCAGAGCTGGATCCTGCTTCCCACTGGTCGGTGAGAGGCAGGCATTCCAGTGCTGCTGGTTCACCTGCCTTACTGCAGTGATTGGGCCCTAAACGGGCAGGGTGCTTGCTTCGTTCTAGGACTTTAGAATTTCTCTAAATTCTAATATGGCCAGCCAGTTTCGTAAGTGACAAATCTAGGTAAAATATCTGATTCTTCCTTCCAGTTAAATAGAATCCATTGACAAATAGTCTCAGTTCTATTCCTAAACTGATCACAAATCCATGTCTTTCTTTCTGCTGTCACTAATATCCCTGGAGCCCAGGGCACCATGGTCTCTAGCCTGATCCCTTCTGTGGTTTCTAGGTGTGTTCCTTGCTTCTGTGCTTGCCCACCTGTCATCATCATACAGAGCAACCAGAACCATCTTCTAAGAAATTAAGATAATATGTATCTCTCCTCTGCTTGGAACTCTCTGCAGATTTCCTATTATACCTAAAACAAATTTTGAATTTCTTACCTTGGCTTATAAGGCCTGGCACCATCTGACCCTGGGCTTCCCCTCTCATCTCATGTCCTACACTCTCTGCTTTGCTCTCTAAGCTCCACTTCCCCTATAGACTTTTGATTATTTCTAGAAAAGTGGAAGCTCTCTCCTGATTCTTGCACTTTTTCTCTCCTTAGAATATTTTTCTCCTGGCTCTTCATATGGCTGGAGACTTGCCCTTCAGGTCTTGGTTTAGAGGCCAGGTACTCTGTGAGAACTTCTTGCCCCACCTTATCTAAAGAAGCCCCCTCCACTGTGTTATTTGCCATCGCAGTGCCTTGCTTGCTTCCTTCATGGTGCTTGTCACAAACTGTAGTTATTTGGTGTTTGTTTACTTGTTTGTCCATCCCAGGCCCTCACCCTGCTCAGAGTGTGCAAGTCATACATGAGCAGGAACCCTATCTATCCACATTCTTTGCTGTCACCTCATTACCCAGCACATGGTAAGCACTCAACAAACCTTTGATTCAAAAATGAATCCATATATGATGTTCCTTCTGTTCTTAAAACCCAGCCCAAATCACAAAGTCTATTTAGTAATCCATCATCTTTTCAGTGTCATATTGGGCAAAAATTTTGGAGTTGGCTTTAGGAACGCTGGTTTGGACTCCTATCTCAGCCATTAATTTGCTGTATATTCCCTCTGATTGTTTCCTGTTTCCCTACTACTGTCCCCCTGAAGTAATCTTAATAGAAACAACTTGGTTTTAACTAAGTCATTATGTTGAGATACAGCTGCAATTTACTGAGATGAACCCAGTATTTCCCCTCTGTTTGGAGATTCTTGGGTGCTGTTAAAGGAGTGTGTCAGGTAACAATGTCTGGGGACAGGGATCCCTCCAGACAGCGCTGTGCAAGAGAGGCAGATGGGTTTTGTTGCTGGCAGCCACTGTGATGATGGGAGAAACCCATTAGCCTTTTGTAACACCTCAGCCCGGCTGAGCAAGCACAGAGAAAGCAGCCCTTAATAGTACACAGTGTCTATGGCTCCTTATCCTCATCACCCCAGGAGCAGAGTTCCTCACCTGGAATCCTCACCTGCAAAGGTGACTGGAGGCCTGAGAAAGCAAGTTCCTGTGTGTGAGCTGGTCTGGACAGGGCGGCAGGGCCTAGTTGCCTGCCGGTCCTGTGCCTCCTGCCCGTCCTGTGCCTCCTGCCCGTGAGAACCTGCTTCCTCCTGCAGTGTTTATCTGGGGATGAGAGAAGAGAGCAAAGCAGGTGCTATTTGCTGTGCTAAGTGCTCCACATCGATTGCTTCACCAAAGACTGTGAGGCAGGTACATTTTTCAAACTATCTCCATTTTCCAGATGGGGAAGCTGGGGTATATAGAGAAATTAAGTGACTTGCTGGAAGTCCCAGTGTTAGGAAGTGGCAAAGTGCTAGAGTGCTCATTTTTTTGACAGTTACTCATCTCACATGTCAGTTTCTGGTGTCACAGGGAATCCTGAACTCCACAGATGAGCCATTCTCAGGGACTATTTGAAAACCCAATGTGGAGGATTGAGTGTGCTGGGGTTAGTTTTGGCAAACAAATTTCTGGTAACCAAGCTCTGTAACTTAAAAAATGAAATTAGGCAAATTGCATGTGATGTCAACATAGAACAAATAAACGACTATGGGGAAGAATCCTCTGTTTAATAGGAAAAATAAATAAAAACATTGGGTTTTAAAAAATTATATTTTTCTTCACATTTTTATTGGCATCATGGCTTTTGGGTGTTTCAAGAAAGCTAACATTTTCCCAAGCCAGCAAATCGACCTTCTAGAAGGTTATCTGAGGCCTGAGAAAGGAGATATTCAGCACTGTTTGTGGAATGGCAATGTTGGGCCAGGCCCTGTTGGTCACTGGAAATAAAAAGATGAAGAAGATACAGCCCCAGCCCTTGTAGAGGTCAGGCTGAGGCCGGAGGTTAAAGTCAGACAAGTTAATGGACACTTTAATACACCATGATTCAAGCTACAATGGAACTGGGAACAGAAACCTGTAGGAACAGGAGAGGGAGAGTCTCCTAGAGGAGGTGAATTTGGAGATGACGTTTGAAGAATAAGCCAGCAAAAGTTGGAGAGACTCATCTGAGCCACACTACAGAACCATAGGACATGCCGAGTATCTGAGGCAGTAGGGCAAGAGGCTGGAGAGATCGATTATAACCTGACTATGGAGGGCCTTACGCATTAGACCTTGGAGCTCAGAAGTTATCCTGTGCTGACTGTTTTAGAAAGACCCCTCTGGGGAGCCATGTGAGCATGTACTGGAAGAACAAACTAGAGGAAAGTTGTTCTAATAGTCCAGGTGAGACTGAAGCAGCTTTGAACTAGGGCAGTAGCAGTGTAGGAAAGGCGAGGAGAACAGACTCAACAATGTAAGGAATTCTGTTTGCAGAATCTTTATGTTAAGATAACATAATGAAAGGACCTGGCACAGAGTAGACACTAACTGTGTGAATGGAAGTGGAATATACAGACAGATTGTATTACACACATAGTTAGAAATTTACATATAGATGCACACTCACATATACCAGCTATATAATTTTTATGATAAACACATATACCTGGAAATTTTAAGTTAAAATATTTACTTTCATTACAGAAAGTGAATGCAAATTATGGCAATTTTGAAGCATCTAATGCTCTGTATGTTAAGATGACAAGTTGTTCTTTACAAATATTTTTATTTAGTTACAAAGTTTTCTTGATTTCTACTTGATTGCTTATTATTTTTTTGTACTATTACAGATTTTGTATTTGATTTTAGAGTGGAATTTGCTATTCCATATCATTAGATAAATTCTCAGGGATATAATTTATTTCACTCCTCAGAGAACAGAAGGAATTTGTAGTTTTGAAGCACGTGCCTGTCTTCCAGGGAGAAACACAAAACACCTATTGAATTGTTTTTCTACTAATAAAGACAGATTTCTTTTTTGGGGTATGCTCACAGTGACAATGGGTTGCACTTTAAGGCTATGACTACTTACCCTTCAGAGCTAGAGAGCCCATGGCTGCCTACTCACCCAATCTAAATTGGATCTCCACCTCAGTTCCCCTCATGACACCCTCTTCTCATCCTTCACAGTATTTTTCACAATTGTGAATTATATATTTGTGGTAGATTAAATATGGCTACAGATTCTTTTCTTACTTCTTCCAGGAAGAATTGGGATTCGTGTGCCCTCCCATTGAATCTGGGTAGGCTCTGTGACTGCTGGGCCAATAGAATGTGGCAGAAATTGTGATATGAGGGTTTCCAGGCTCAGACCTTAATAAACTGGTGGCTTCTGCTTCCTGTCTTCTGGAGTACTTTCTGGGTGCCCCGAGCCACTAAGCAAGAAACCTGATTACTCCGACGCTGCCATGTCAGAGTCCCTGAGAGGCACTTGGTCAACTGTCGTAGCTGAGCCCAGTCTTCCAGCTGCCCCTGCCAAGGCATATAACATGTTACTGCACTGCTTTAGACCTTCCAGGTTATATCATATTTGCCCGTTGAATGCTGTCATGTAATCTCCACCAACACCACGTGGAATAGAACTGCTTAGCTAAATTCTGCCTGAATTCCTGACCCTCAGTATTATGAGGAATAATGCAGTGCTTGATGTCTTAAGCCATTACAGTTTGGAGTAGTTTGTTTTGCAGTAACAGACAACTGGATCAGTGCTTGTTAATGTTTACTTATTAATATCTATTTTTTCCTTTAGATTGTAAACATCATAAAGACAACAGGGACCATGCCTGGCCTGTTCACACTGTGTACTCAAACATTTAGCCCAGGAAGAGGACACAGTAGGAACTTAATAAATATTTATTTAAAGAATGAATGAAAGTTCCCTGACTGAAGTTGAACAGAGGACAGAATTAGCTAAAAACATAGGCATGGATACCCTACTCAGACTCTTGAATTATTTGTGTACTCCCTTCTTTAGCCTTTGGCTTTACTTCAACATGCATCTGCATCCTGATATTAAAACTCTTCTTGCTTGCATGCCATGCATTTTGAGGCTAAGGATACTATTTATCTTAAGTTAGGGATATATATATTTTTTTCTAGAACCCATCACATGCCCACTTTTTTCATAGAGGTGATAGCAAAAGCATGAGCATCATCTGGGTCTGAAATGACTTAAGGAGCAGTATCCATCCATCCATCCGTCCATCCGTCCATCCGTCCATCCATCCATCCATCCATCCATCCATCCATCCATCCATCCATCCATCCATCCATCCATCTATCCATTGTATGCATCTAGCATAAATTGGCTCTGATGCAAAACTTGAAAAATAATCCATGAGTTTATAGCATTTGATACCTTACATAGAGAAACAGATATGTTTGTCATTGGAAGGATGGCTTCTTTGACTTGCTTTGATAACCAGGGTTCTGATTTCTTAGTGTCTATACATCACAACTATTAGTAAGGATTTTGTTAAAAAGTAGAATGCTGACACTGGATGCTTTGTCTTTTCAATACACAATTTTATATCTGTGGCAGCAATTCTAATTGTATTTTAATAATTATTGTGATTTCACCTTCTACACCACAGCATATCGTAAACATTTGGTGATTCTTAAAGCATCTTTATTAACTTCTCTGAGAATCTTTTCCGTCACTGTCTCTTGCACGGGGCCAAGATGATGTGACTGCTGAGGTGGTTTTAATAATAATATTTTGTTTTCTTCATAGCAGTTTTTTCCAGTGAATGAAAAATGCTGTCAGGACATTTTAGCAGGCTTTGTTTTAAATGGGCTGTCCTATCTGAATGTGCATCATTAATACTACTCTTTGGCTGGGAGGTGGGTGTGTACCAAAGAAATGGGATGATGGACTGGATGCTTACTTTCTCACATTTGGGCCATTTTTCATTAGGTAGAGCAGACACCTAAGAGCCCTCTTGTTTCATCTATATATACATCTCTATATATTTATTTTTCCTGATGGGGATTTTAAAGAATTTAATGGTGCTATATTCAGAGGTAATGCAAAAAGTAGTACCTAATAATAATTTATTAATGTGATTAGTACTATGGAAGACTCAGGGAGCAATTCCATTTAGGGGGTCCATGGGGTATAGGTGTGTAAGTGGGTAAGGGAATGGGTGCTCCTGTTGTTAGTGATCATGTTAAAAGCTATGTTGTACCAAGGGAGTCTTAAAGTTTCTTCATGATTGCAAGTAATTAAGAAAAGTTGGTTACAGATGACAACACAACTCAGACAATCTTAAAAGCTAAAATTTATTGACATACATAATTGAAAAGTCTAGGTCTTCAGACATGGTTGAATTCAGGTTCTCAAATAATGTTACTCTGTTGGAGTTATTCTAAAGAAGGCTTTTTAGAACTAGTGGCAAGGGTGGCCTTGAGCAGTTCAAGGCTTTTGTAGTAGTCCTTACAATGTATAATCTCAGAGAACACAGGGTAGATTCTTTTCTAAAAGCTCTAGCAAAAATCCTGGGGCTGATTCTCCTTGGCCTTTTTTAGGTCATACAGTCATCCTTGAACCCAATAACCATGGCCAGAAAAGGTTGTGTTCTACTTATCCAGGGTTGGGCCATGTGCTTATCCCTGGAACTGGGAAACAGTGTCAACCCCAGGAAAGTCACACTGACTGGAAATGGTGGCCAGGTGGCTTCTCAGAGGTCAGCCTCAAGACATACTCCATAACAGTTGTTTTTTAGTTTTCTGGGATCCCAGGAGTAAAGAGTGAGATGCTTCTTGAATTGAGATTCAGGTGGGAGACCTGAATCTAGAAGCATTCTATCATTCACTCACTAAATGATCGTGGGCTAGTCACTTTCTCTCATGGAGTCTCAAATTCCTTGTCTGTAAGATGAGGAGTTTGGACCAGGTGATTCTGATGATCCCATCCAGCTCAGAGATTCTACAGTTTTCTTTACCTTAGCCAGAAAGGTTATTGTAAACATCTAGAGAGAAGTATGGTAAGGTGCTACACGAACACAGGGGGTTTCTGATTCTGATGTCGATGGTGACGTTGATGGCAGTCCTGCACTCTATTAGAAACAGCCCCAGTCTGCTGTTCTCAGGGACACTGCTTCATAATTCTTCTCCTTGTTCACCCCTTCCCCCCTCCCCAAGCTCAGCAGTGATGAGAGAGACTCTGGCTGTTGTCAGATCACTGGGATAAATGGGAAGCTTGGCCCATTGCCTGAAAATGAGCTTGGCTTAAAAGTTCCTTGCCCAAGAAATGGAAAGAAAAAACCTGCTGGGGTAACTAGGGAAAGAGAAGAGTGAGTGACCTCTTTAGAAAGAACTGCAGCCCTGGAAATCTGACTAATGGCTGGAGAGGTACGTGATGATAACTCACAGTGGCCACTTGGATTTAATTATAGCAACATTTGCAGACAATAAGTGGGTCTTGAGTGAAGTTGGTCTGATGATATGGCTGTGACAAAAGCTAATCCGGATTTCTGGCCAAAAGGATGGATAAGAAATGACTTGGGAATGTTTCCTCTAGGATACACATATACACATATACACATATACACACATACACACATACACACATGAGTGTGCATATATATGTTCTGAACAGTGGAAGGAGAAGTGGACTTGGAGTTTGGAAACCTAGGTTACTTCTGGAGTTTCCCATTGAGCCTCATTTCCATCATTTACAAAACAAGATGCTTTGTTCTTGAAAATTAGTAATTTTGAGACTAGAAGTTTGCTAAGGTACATTTTTTTCATTCTGTGCTTTTTTTTTTTTTAAGTTCTGTGTCTTACATATGATAGAAAAAAGAGAAAACTCCTGACTTTTGGGTACTCAATAGAAAGGACTCATTAGAGTCATAGAAAATTCAAGAATTTTCAATAATAAGCTGTCAGTAGGATTCTAGCAGAAAAAAAATATGGTCTGAACAGCAGTTAAACATTTTCCCAGCTGTCTGCTGTTTATTAAGTGTCTACTATATGGCAGCACTGTGCTTTGTGCTTTACATATAATACAACACTGTGGAGTAGGTTTTACTAAACCTGTTTAAAGGTTAAGATATTGAAAGTCAGACAGGTTAAGTAACTTGCTCAAAAAAAAAAAAAAAAAAGAATGTGCCTTAATAAACCTCTAGTTTCAAGACTGCAGAAAACAAAGCTCCTCATTTGGAAAGTGATAAAAATTAGGTCCAGTAAATAAGTGGAAATCCAGGTTTTCTAACTCTGAGCCCAGTAAGAAACCTTATAAGGGAACCAAGATTTAGGTCCGAGTCCAACGGTTGTTTTCTTAGGGCCACATTATGCCTTTGTTCTGTTTCTGCCTCCTGCCTCTCAAATCTGAGTCTTGTTAAATGCAGGGAGCTTTAGAGTTTCTGGTCCTAGGAACCATCCTTTAGCAGTAGGTTTCTGCTTGATATCTGTGGTGTCTGAAATCTAAGCTGTGTGAATTGTGAAGGGAGGGCTTGTCGTACACAGAAGTATGGAAGGGTCTGGGAATTGGGAACCTCAGAGGGCGCTGGAGGTTGTGTTTAGCCCCTTGCATTCAGCTAGCACTGGAAGTATATTGGTTGATGATAGTGATTGCTTTTCACCTCATTCAAGTACACTACATTTTACATGAGAATAAGTTGCTTTGATTTGCTCCTACCCGTGTTGGAGTCATGGATTCCAAGAGGATGGTCCTAAAAAGATTCCAATTATATTTCTTATCTATGTAGTATTCAGAGCTCTCAAATGATTATTTTCCTTTGGCTGAATTATTATTTTCCAGGCTCATGAATGTCCTCAGCCACTGTGTCAGTTGACTTGCTGCTTATTAACTTTCCCCAAATATAGTGATTTAAAACAACAAACATGTTTAGATTATGATTCTGTGGATCAGCAGCCAGGGCGAGGCTGAGCTGAGTGATTCCTTTGTTCTTGGATGGCCTCAGTCTAGCATCAACTTCCAGTTTGCTAGGTAGCTCTGCTTTTGGGGGGTTGGCTGGCTGTTGGCTGGGGAGATGGGGGCAGCTGGGTCACATGTCTTCCATCACCCAGCAGGATAACCTGGACTTGTTCACTCAAAGGCTTAATGGGGTTCCAAGAGAGGGGAACGTCTTAAGTTCTCTTGAGTCTCAGAAGTTTCATAAAATTATTTCTGCTGCATTCTATATACTCAAACAAGTCACAAGATCCAAGATTCAAGGGGCAGTGAAACAGATTCCACCTTTTGGTGAGATTTGTAGCAGTCGCATTGCAAAGGAGCATTCACGTAGGGAAGAAAACCACTGTGTCAGTTTTTGTGAATGGACTACCACAGCCTTTCCTCAATTGGCATTGAGAAGCTGAATGATGACCACATAGATTGTCACAGTTGCTATGGAATTATTGCACCCTGCAATAAGAAAACAGGGCATTCTCTTCAGCGAATAAATGGAGCTTCGATTGCAGATTTTTGTCCTTTCTCATTTCAGAAGAAATTAGGGGTGGCTTTTAGAGTTACAGGTAGCCAGGCGAAAGAGAAAATTGAAGATACAGGGAAAATCACAGTAGAAAAAGATGAAGCCAGGAGCATAATTAGTATAAGAATGTATGCTCAGAGGTCCTGTACAGTTGCTCGAGGTTACATGTTTGGATCTGGGCTTCTGGTAAATGAAGTACAGAGAATGTGATCAGTTGTGTGAGTCATTGTGTCCATAAGAAAGAAGGAAGCTGGAGTCTGATGCTGGGTATAGCTTTGTGCCTTATGGAAAGACTAGTGGGAGTGAAATAGACTAAGCAAAATTTGAAGAGGCCGAGTAAGGGTAAACCAAGTCAATACCTGTTTATTGAGTATATTTGATGATAACTAAAGCTAACAGTCACATTTTACAGGTTACAAGTGTTAGTCATGAAGTACTCGTGCATTATCATCTATTTGTTGCCACTAACAATGGTGTGAGATAAGTAGGGGAGATATGATAACATGACTTATTTGACTGACAGGGAAACTCAGGTCAGGTGACTTGTTCAAGGTCATCTAGTAATAAGGCATGTCTTCTGACTTCCATGTCAGTGTGCTGTGTGGGAAATATTGGGTGAGAAACTTTGGAACATACATAGGAGTGCTGTGGTGTCAAGCTCTTTGGGAGAGAAAGGATTTAATAATAATAACAATCATGATAATTTTTTGCCTTCTTTTTTATATGTTTTTAAAAAAATTTTTGCATAGTCCTCTTGTGCCATCATCCTCATTTTACAGATGATAAACAGGGCATAAATTACTTGACTATGATCTCCCAGGTGGTAGTAACAACATTGATTTGCAACTCTAGGTCTCATATTAAATTCTGAAGACTTTGACTGATGCTGTTCAGACTCAAGTAGACGTGATGTTAGTAGGGGACATTGTAAGATAGTGTGTAACGATAGACAAATAGAGTCTTAGGAAATCAGAAGAAGCAGAAACAGGCAGAGCCCAGATGAGTAAAGGAGAATCCATGGAGGAACCCAGAATTACCTGCACCTGAAGGACTGGCAAAGATGTGAATGGGAAGGGAAGGCCAAGGCCAGAGAGCTCGGCCAGGCCGGGGGAGTGGTATAGGGGTAGGCGCAGAGGCAGAAATTAGTGAGGCATGTTCAAGGTAGTGATGGAAAAAAATTAGTCTGATTATATTGGACAATTACTTAAAACTTTTAATTCAACATAAATTAATGAGGACTTATTAAGTGCAGAAGGTGAAAAGAAAAATGAATTAGCTGTGACTTGGTCCTCGAAACACCCAATAGACAAACATAAAGAACCATAAGGAAAGTGGAGGAATCTGAAGTTGGGGCAGTACTGGTCGACCAAGTATTGGGAAAATTGTCAGAATGAAAATCTTGGGCTCGATTCTATTGGAGACGAAGAAAGAACCATGGAGATAACAACACAAAGATTCCATGAGCCAGGTCACAGACGTAAAGAGGAAACAGTTCTAGTGTCAATTCTTAATAAGAACTCTGGTAGAAAGACCCTTGGCCTGTGTGCTAGGGAGAGGGTTTAAGTCTAGATCTCTAGACCAACCTGTGACAGAGAGTTTGAGCATCCTGAATGCAGGAGATGGCAGCGTATTACCTAAGCACCATCATGAGCCCTGGCCTGCAGAGGGTAGTCAGAGCTAAAGTATGTGACTATGTGACTTTCTTAAAAAAAAAAAAAAAAAAGTCATTGTTTTCTCTAATGATATAAGTTCACTGTAGGAAATTTAAAAAATCTAGAAAATAGTTTAAAAAAATCCTTTGGATTTTTTTTCCTAGTTATTGTCTTATATAGATGTATTCATCCAATTCTTTGTATCTGTGGATCAGAGTGTGATAGCCAGTTCAGTCCTTGCCCTCATCTCTGATAATTTTTTTTAGGATTCTTAGAAATGAGATCCCTTGGTTGTATTAAAGATCATCATACTACTAAAATTATTTCTAGGGAAGGTGTAGTGATTCGTACTCTCACAATATATGAGAATCCTTATCTTAATGCACCATTGTCAATCTTGAGTGTAGTCATTAAAAATAAATGTTATTCTAAACCCATAAACTCAGTATAATCATTCATCAGGCAAATCCCAATAGGATGTTTTACAAAATACCTGACCAGTACTTCTAAAAACTGTGAAAGTCATCAAAAACAAGGAGAGCCTGAGAAACCATCATGGCCAAGAGGAGTCTAAGGAGACATGATGAGTAAATGTAATGTATCCTGGAGGAGATCCTAGAACAGAAAAAGGCTGTTAGGTAAAACTAAGGAAATGTGAATGATGTATGAACTTTAATTAATAATAATGTATCGGTATTAATCAGTTGTATTAGATTTGCCTTACAAATGGTGTGTGGTGTATCTTCACATTTTTCTGGATGTTTAAAGCTATTCTAAAATAAGTTTGTTAAATACTAAAAAATGAATAAAGCACACCCACAAACACAAGTAATGGAGTGAATAGATAGCTATAAATACATTTTAAAAATTTACTAAAATTACTGGTCTGTACCTAATAACATGACTTATTTATGGTCTCTAAGGTTTTCTTGAAATAACCAGAGATCACAGCTGTGATTGTTGAAAAGGATCATAACATATGATATATTATATTGACTGAAAGTATAGTGCTTAAAGGGCATAGAGATTAGAATCTGAATGCCTTGGCTTAAACCCTGATTCTATTTTTTATCAGCTGAATGACCTTAGATTAGTTATCTCATGAATCTGTGCCTTAGTTTTTCAGTCTATAAACTGGTGATAAAAACAGACTTTGGTAAGTTGCTCTGAGAATGACATGTTGATATTAGTTTAGCACGTGGAACTATGCCAGGCATTTGGTGCTATAAAAGTGTTTGTTAATATATAAATAATGAGAAAAAATAAACCTTCTAATTTACTTATTAAATACACATTTACTGAGGACCACTATGTGCCAGGCATTGGATTCAGTGCTAAGAACACAGTGTAAAAAGACAGGCAATACCCTAACGTAGATTATTGTTTAGTAGGCTGAGACAGATGATAAATAAATAAGTAATCATAGATTGCAGTAAGTGTTAGGAAGGAAATAATAAGGCCAAATTGATTAAAAAATGTGATGTTTCATTGTTTAAATTATATTTCTTTGATTCTTTGTGATAGTAAATAAGTTTTATTTGTTGATGAGAGTTTTCTCCTTTTGTTAACTGTACCTTGTAGCTGTTGGGTGAATACTTTTATATTGATTTGTAAGAGCTCTTATTTATTAAGGGTATTAAATCTTTCCTCTCATTTTATATTTGCCTTCTAATCTTATTTCTGCTTTAAAAACATATGTATGCACGATTTTAATTATCACATGGGCATTTTATCCCACTTCCTCTGCAGACTTCATTGCTTTTATGAGAAAAACATAAAAGTTTTCTTTAACTCCAAGGCAAACATATTCAAATATATTTTTATTCCAAATATTTTTTTAAGTTCATTTTTTCCTTCAGCTCTTTTATCCATCTGAATTTGATCTCTTTATAAGCCATGATGTAAATAAAGCTCTAACTGGATTTTTTTTTCACAAATCTAGTCAGTTTCTTGACTAATTCTTTGTTTTCTTATTTATTTGTGATACTATTTTTACCATTTGCAATTTTTTTTTTTTTACAAACTAGAGTTTTTGCTTCTGGAATTTGTTATAGTTCACTGATTTTTAAAACTATCGTACTGTTTTGATTATTGTAGCTCCATGGTATATTTTACTATGGTAGATTTACTTTTGGCAGGTGCTACCTCATCACTTTTTTTCTTCAAAATGTTTAGTTATTTCTACCAGTTTTATGTTTTAGATGAACTTTAGAGTTATTTTGACAAATTTCAATAGAAATTTAAGCTATTGACCGGGATTTTATCAACATTTCACACTATATTGGCTATTTGACAATTGTTCTTTTCTGGCTGTTGGTCTCTTCAGTGTCAACTGATACTCAATAAGTTCTTTTGTGAATTATATATAAATTTTTCTTCAGTACTGCAAGATCTTTTCCCCTTATGTCTTTGATATTTTTGCTTTTGTTTTATTTGTTTTGGTCTCATTTTTTAGAAATATCAGTTATCTGCAGAATTGATTTATTTCCCTACTCTCTATATCTATCTTCTTTATTCTCTTCTGCCTTGAAGGACTTTTCAAATTTGTTTTTATGGCATGAATTTGATTTTTCTACAGTGCCTACCATTGTATTTTCAGCTTCTAATGTAAATTCTGGTTCTGTTATTTCATTTTTAGTTTTCTTAGCAAGCTATCTTTATGTCTCTGCCTATATTTTGTTCACCTGTCTTTTTATTGCATTTGACACCTGATACTCTCAACTTTTATTTGCTTAATGGTGTCTTTATTTACTTGATTCTAATGGAAAACAAATTGATGCTTTCGACATTTCTTTAGTTTTCTATATATTTTTCAGAAAGCATCCGTTTGAATCAGTCAGGCTTCTTAGTTCAGTGTAAAAAAAACCGAATTTGGCTGATTTAAGTAGAAAAAGAATTTATTGGAAAGATATTGGATAGTTTATAGAATTGCTGGAATGGAGGATGTATGCTAGAGAACTGGATCTGGAGGTGACATCGCTAGAGTCTTGTCAAAATCACAATGCAAAACTGGTCAGTGAGCATTTACTACTGTCTCTACCAAGCACTGGTGCCACAGCTTCCACTTCTGTCATGACTGAATCTGGAAACTGAACAGTACTGGTTTTAATTTGGATTTCTTTGATTACTCGTGACTTGAATAATTTTTTCTCATATGTGTATTGGCCATTGTTTATTTTTTTGTGAAGTGTCTATTCAAGTCTTTTGTCTACAATTTAGTTTTGTTATCTTTTTATTATTGAGTTGTTACAGTTCTTTATGTATTTTGAGTACTAGTCCTTTGTCAGATTGCAGATATTTTCTCTCATTACATGGCTTATCTCTTTATATTCTTAAAGCAATATTTTGCTGAGCAAAAGTTTGAAATTTTGATGAGATCCAATTTACCAGTTTCTTTTAATTGTTTGTGGTTTTTATGTCCCATCTAAAAGATTATTCCCTACTCTAGAGTTGCAAAGATTTTCTTCTTTGTTTTCTTTTTGGTTTGCATCGCATTTAGATCTATAGACAATTTTGATTAATTTTTGTTTATGGTTAGAATCAATGTTTATTTTTTCACTTATGCCTATCTAGTTGTTTCAGCACAATTTGGTGTAAAGATTTTTTCCTCCATTAAATTACCGCAGGATATTTGTCGAAAATTAATTGACAATATATGTACGAGTCTTATTCCTGATTCCCTATTCTGTACAAAATGATTTGTATGTTTATTCTTTTGCCATTACTGTCTTGATTATTGTGTCTTTAAAGTCTTGAAATCAGATAGTATGGTGTATGTATGCTAAGTTTGTTCTTTTTCAAAAATGCTTTTAATATTCTAAGTTATTTTGATTTCCGTATATATACAAATTTTGTAATCAACCTGTAATTTCTATAAAAAAAAGTCATGAAATTTTTATTGGTTTTATATAAAAGCCATACATAAATTTGAAGAGATATATCTTCATTATATTGAGTTATCTAATCTATGAACATGACATATCTCTTCATTTATAGATCTTTAATTTTTCTGCAGTTTGCTATACTTTTTGGTATAAGAGTTTTGTGTAGATTTTGTTAAATGTATTCCTAACGATATGGTAATTTGGTGCTATTATAAGTAAAATTAAAAAAAATTGTTTCAGTTTGCTACTGGTATATAAAAATTCCATTAATCTTGATTTTTAAGCTTGATTTAAAAAATTTTAATTCTGTATTCTGAGATCTTACTATATGCCGCACTCATTAGTTCTAGTAGTTGTTTTGTATCATCCTAAGGACTTTCTATGTAAATGTCATCTGCAAATAGAGACAGTTTTGCACTTTCCTTTCTGATCTTTATGACTTTTTATTTTTCTTAATTTATTGTAATTGCTACCTCCCCAGTGTTGAATAGAACTGGTAAGAGTAGACATCTTTGTATTCTTCCTGATCTTAAGGGGAGAACATTATTTTTTCATAATGATATTAACTGTAAGTTTTTTTCATAGATGTCCTTTACCACATAGAGGAAGTACCTTTCTATTCATAGTTTGTCTCTGAGAGTTTTTATCATGGTTGGGTGTAGAATTTTGTTAAGTGCTTTTTTTTAGTATATGATTTTTCTCCTTTATTCTGTTAATATGGTGAACTGCATTGATTTCTTTTTAAATATTAAAACAACCTTGCATTGCAGGCATAAACCCCACTTGGTCATGATGTATTCATGAGTATTATGATTATTATTATATTGCTAGATTTGACTTGCTAAATGTTGAGGTTTTGCATCTATGTTCATGAAGGATATGGATCTGTAGTTTTCTTTCATTGTAATATCTCAGTAGGGATTGGAATTAGGATAATATTACTCTTCTCTCCTGTTTTCTGGAGGAATTTTGTCAAATTATTTTCCCCCTTTTGTTTGGTAGAATTCACCAGAAGAGACATCTGGGCCTAGAGGTTCATTCTTTCTTTCTTGTCTCTCTCTCTCTCTTTCTTTCTTGTCT
>NW_024344374.1:1873883-1940278 GCF_902729225.1 Pteropus medius
CTCCCTTCCTTTTCTCTCTCTCTCTCTTTTTCTCTTTCTCTCTCTCTCTCCCTCCCTCTCTCTTTCCCTCCCTTCCTTCCTTTTTTAAAAAAATTAAATAGGAAGGATTTTTAACAAGGAATTTCATTTTGATAGCTGCGTACTAGGTTATTAATAGGTTATCTACTTTTTTCCTTGATTGCGATTTGTTAACTTTCAGAATATATTTCATTTAAGTTGTGAAGTTTTTTGATAGAGAATTATTTATAATATTTCTTATTTTTAAAAATATCTGTAGTATCTGTAGTTATAACCCCTTTTTAAATTCCAGATACTGGTCATTTGTGTCTTCTTCCCCACTCTACCTTCCCTTCCAAGTCTAGCTAGAGGTCTAAGAATTTTGTTGATTTTTATCGGAGGAAAAAGTTTTGACTTTATAATTCTATTTACTGCTTGTTTTCTGTTTTGCTGTTTTTTGCTCTTAATTTTATTTCATTTCTTCTACCTGCTTTGGGTTTATTTTGCTCTTTTTTAAGATTCTTGATGTCATTAATTGTAGATATTTTCCTTTTCCTTTTCTTTCTCTACTGTAAGTATTTAAAACCATAATTTTACTCTAAGCACTGTTATAGCTGTATCCTATTAATATGTTGTACTTTCATTAGCTTTCAGTTTCAAATATTTTCCAACCTTTTTGTGATTTCTTCTTTGGCCTAAAAATTATCAAGAAGCCTGTTGTCCAATTTTTAAACATTTGTGATTATCTTAGCTATATTGTTATTGGTTTTTAATTTCCTCTTTAGTGGTCAAAGTATATACTTTGTATGACTTCAATCCTTTGAAAGTATTGAAACTTGTATTATGGTCTAACATTTGGTTTATCTTGGTGAATTTACCATGTGCACTTGAAAATAATGTGTATTGTAAAGTTATTGGGTTTAAAGCTCTATATATACAAATTAGGTGGAGAGGAATGATATATCCAGTTATTCTATCTTATGTTATCTACTAGTTTTTTAGTTTTTCTATCATTTGCTAAAGAGAGGTGTTAAATTCTCCCACTCTGATTGAAACAGCATCATCTGGTTCTTCCTTTCATCCTGTCAATTTTTAACTCATGTTTTTTAAGGCTCTGTTATTAGGCACATGCATATTTACGATGGTTATGCCTTCTTGATTAATCAACCCTTTTATTATTATGAAATGCTCTTCATTATTTTTGGTACTACTCTTGAGATCTGTTTTTTCTGATATTATAGCCATTTCAGCCTTACAATGCTCACTCCTTAGATGGTATGTCTTTTTCTGTTCATTTACTTTCAAACTTTTAATTTATAATTAAGATATGTTTCTTATGGATAGCATTTAATTGTGTCTTGATATTTTAAAATCCATTCTGATGATGTGCCTTTTACTTGGAGTGTTTAGCCCATTAACATTTAATATAATTATTGATATGATTGTATTTAGGTCTATCATTTTATTCTTTGTGTATGTTTTTTAACCCTTCTCATTTTTTTCCTCTCTTCCTTATGCTGCTGTCTTTTGGATTATTTTAACATTTTCATTTCCATTTAGCACATATATTAAAGTTACACTTCTTTGCATTTTAAAAAACGTTTGCACTGTACATTCTTAACTTTACACAGGCTATGTAATTTTAAATAATAGAGAGAGGTAATATTGTAATGCATAGGTCTGTTTGCTTTCTGTCCTACCATACTTTAAGTTATAGTTGTCAGAGGTATTACCCTACATATATTATAAATCCCACAAGACAACATACTTTTTGTTGTGAACAGTCATATGTATTCTACAGAAATTAAAATAAAACGTAATATTTACCCATATACTTATTTATATATGATACTCTGTTTATTTCTGAAAATCCAAGACTCTCTCTGGTATCATTTCCAATCTGATATACTTTTGTTTATTTGTTTATTTATTTATTCTCACATAGTTTTAGTAGAGGTCTTGTGGTGACAAATTCTGTTTTGTTTTGTTTTGTTTTTTCATTATCTAAAAATGTCTTTATTTCACTTTTATTCTTGAAGGCTATTTTGCTGAATTTGGAATTCTGGGTTGGCAGTTATTTCTTCTCTCTCTCTCTCTCTCTCTTTCTCTCTCTCTCTCTTTCTCTCTTAGTGAGGCAACACTTGGTTGACCTCACAGATTGCAAGGACCTTGTCAGCTTACAATCCCTTGTTTTTTATTTTTTTATACCTACAGCACCTGGTCTTCCTAGGTGGTCTCCCATCCAAGTACTAACCAGGCCCGAGCCTGCTTAGCTTCTGAGATCAGATGAGATCAGGCTTGTTCAGAGTGGCATGGCCAAAGGGCAGTTATTTTCTTTTAATACTTTAAGGGTGTTCTACTATCTCCTAGTCTTCATGGTTTCTGGTGAAAAGCCTCTGTTAATTTCTTTCATTGTTCTCCTACAATAATGTGAGGTTTTTCTCTGACTGCTTTAACTAATGTGCTGAGGCATATATTTCTTCAAATAAATCATGTTTGAGGTTTTCTGAGCTTCCTTAATCTATAAATTTCTATCTTTCAAAAATTTGTCATGGTTCCTAGTATTTTTTTTTCCTCCATTTATTTTTCCCTACCCCATTCTCTCTTAGTGAGGCATTTTGATGTTGTTTCACATGTTGCTAAGGTTCTGTTCTTCTTTTTTTTTTTAATCTCTCTTATTCAAATTAGATGATTTCTATTGATTCATCTTCAAATTAACTATTTCATCTTTATTTTGCCATTAGGCCCATTCATTAAATTTTTCTTTCAGAAGTTCTATTTTTCGGTTCTAAAATTTTCATTTCTTTCATTTTTATATTTTGCATTTCTCTGCTGAAGTGTCGTCCATTGTTCATTATGAGTGTCTTTTTCTTGACCTCACTGAGTATACTTATAATAGCTATTTTAAAATCCTTTCCTCATAATTTCAACATACGGACCATCTTGAGATAGCCATCAATTGTTTTCACTTCCCTTTAAGATTGAGTCACATTTTTTCATTTGTTGAATAATTTTACATTCTATCATGGACATTGTGCTCTATTGCAGAGCCTCTGGATTTTGTTATATTGCTTTAAAGGGTGTTGATGTTTTGTTTTAGCAGGTAACCAACTTGTCTTGACTTAAACTGAAAAATGTAATGTCTATGATGAATGGAATTTCAGACCTAAGTTCAGTTCTTTAAACCTTAACTAGTAGTGTCTATGATGTATGGAATTTCAGACCTAAGTTCAGTTCTTTAAACCTTAACTAGTAGCTGTTTCCTGTTTGACCCACTCTTACATGGTTCAGAGATCAGGCAGAAACTTGGGCTGAGTTTAAGCACAGGATTTGGTGTTTCAAGCCCCCTGTCCCTCCCCCTTCACCCCAAGCTTGCATCTCCCCTCACTCTCTGGTTTTGTAGCTTTCTTGGCCTCTTTTTGACCTGGTACCTCCAGCCAGAACAGTAGCAGACATTTTCTGGAATTTCAGCCATGCAACCTTGGCCATGATTCTGGCTGCCTTCAGGGCATACCTGAGAAAACTGGAATTTACACTGTGCTTCAATTTTTGACTGCCCTCCAAAATATGCCTGCTTTTTTTTTTTTTTTTTGGAGTTCCTGGAGCTCTCAAGGGTTTGTGTTTTTTCTTCTAGCACTTATGGATGTTATTTATTGGAGGGTAAGTCATTAGACACTCATTCCTTCTTGTTAAAAGCCAAACTCTGTAATTTGTTTCCTATCCTTGGAGGTCTATGATTTTGCTTAGTGTTTCCTTCATTAATCCCCACTTTACTTGAGCTAGCTTGATTGGATTTCTGTTTCTTTCAAAAACCATAACAGAAGCCATTAGTCACGGAGTGCAGAACTACTATAGACTTGGCAGAATGGTGCAATGGCAAGGACATAGGTTTGGAAAAGCAGACATACCACTATATTTCAGCTATATGACTTAGCAAGTATTTGTGTTAGTTATCTATTGTTGAATAACAAATTACCAAAACTACTTAAATTTAAAACCAGAAACATTTATTATCTCTCACAGATTTTGAGAGTCAGGAATTTGGGAGCTACTTGGATGGATGGTTCTGGCTGTGTCTTTCATGAGGTTGCAATCAAGCTGTCATACAAGGCTCAATGCTAACGATTTGACTGAGACTGGAAAACATTTCTAAGCTCACTCACTGTTGGCAGGAGGCTTTTGGCAAGAGGCTTCCATTCCTTGCCACGTGGGCCTCTCTATAGAGCTGCTCACAACATGGCTTCTCTCCAGAGCAAGTGAGAGATAGAGAGATAGATGGGGTGAGAGAGAGAGAGAGAGTGGGTAGCACTTAACTCATATAAGTAAACCTCTTTTTTTTGCTGCTCTTAGTAATTGGTTTCAAATCGCGTAGAATCTAAGCTTCTAGGTGGCTGGTTTGCTTCCTGTGGCTTTCATAGCTCTTGGTCATATTGAAGCTGTTGAGATACCTCAGCACGACTACCTAAAGCTTTAACCTGGGGCAATTTTATAGTGTTGAGAAGAATTTGGAGATATACATGAATCCCAAGTATCAGGCTTTGACTCAGTGATGTCCTGACAGTCCATTTTAAACCTGTTGAAGACCCCAGAGGTCACAGAAGGCTGAGAGGTTAAGAGGAGAAAAACTGGCCTGATTTTAGTCCTTCTTTTCACTTAACAGCATCCCCTCCCCTCCATTTTCCCCTGAGTAATTCCCACCAATGCCGCATAAGAAGACTTGTATCCTGGCTTTTCCTTACACCGTAAAAAACACCTTTTTATTTATTCTATTCTCATTCCTGAAAAGGAAGAGTTGGACTTTAATGGTCAACTCCTGTAAGGCTCCCTTGGCAGCTCCTAGTAGTAGGACGTTTCTTTTGTGTCACCTCTGGAATTTCCTATTTTCAATCTGTTTTTACTTTTTGGATCCATATTATTTGTACTGTCTGATTTAGTACAGAAGTTAGCATTTTGGTTGTAGCTTGTGAACCTTAGAGCTTAAATTAAATTCTATGGGTCTTTTCAGATTGGGGGATTGCCGAAAAATGGAAATATGCTTCTTTTTAACATCCTACACCTGTAATAACAACAACAACAATAGATCCTCTCTGTGAGGGAACCTGGAGTACTTGATATCTGAACCAAGTCTTCCTCTTTATTTTTGGCCGGGATGTCTGTCTATATTTCCGCCCTCAAGGATTAGACAATTAAGATGCCTTGACCTGTCTCTTTCATACATCTTCAGTATTCAAAGGTACCACTCAAGCAGCAAGAACACTCAACTATATGTCTAACTGATGCTAAAGACCAAATAGGACACACGAAGGAAGACAGGAACCAACATGCTGCTAAGTTTCTTCAGATTCCCCAGTGATTTGGAATCAGTTGGTCTGAGGATACACTCTGTAGTGGGCACAAGCTTACTTGTTAATTGATAAACTGGCACAGTCTTTTCTGCATTCTTCATGGCAGGAGAGCATCCTCAAGCCCATAAATTACCTGTTTGATATTTAAACTTCTGATCTAGTGCTTCTAGGAAGAAGAGATGTGCCTGCTTCTTAAAGCTCTTTGATGTCTTTAAGTAAGTTCTAGTTGCTTCTTTGGATCCTATAGCACTCACTAATGCACACTCTGCCTCCTGGCTCTGGCAATTACCAGCTGTGTAGCCTTGGGCAAATCACAAACTCCCCTCTCCGTGCCTTACTTTTCTTATCTGTACAATGGGAAGAATTATGGTACCTTCCTTATAGGGTTGCTATGAATACTGAATGAATTAATATACATGGACAATTTAGAACAATGCCTGGTACTCTGTAAGCACTATCCATATTAGCTTCTGCTATTGGTCATCCCTCTCTTCTCATTCTACTTGTTCCTTCTCTTCCTTCTTCTTCTATATTCTGGATCCGGGCCTTTCCTGTGGCCCCCGAGATGACCAAAAGATGTACCAACATAAGAAGGAGTAGAGAGTAAGGCTGGAAAGACTTCAGGCCCATGCAACTTCTATTTGAGGAGAAAACAACTTATCTGTTGAGTCCTTAATATATATTAAACACTTAACATGCATTTCCCTAATTCTTACAGCAATACCAGGAGGTCAAAATCATTATTACTATTTTACGGGTGAGCAAACAGAGTGGTAACTTGTCCAGAGTCCTACACTTAGTAAGGGAAGCATTGAAAGTTCAACCTGACTCTGACTTCAAAGCCCATGCGGTTTTCTCTATGCTACTGGGACTTTTGTGTTTTCTTAGCCCCTCAAACTAAAATTCTCAACCTTAGTCCTGGGGAAAGGGATGAATGGGAGATTCTGTGTGTGTTTGGATGATGCCAGGAGTTCTCCTTGGAGAAAAAGTTAGAAAACAGCTAAGGTTCGTTTAGCTAGTTAAGTGCCTATCTCCCAGGTTAACAGACTGCAGATGGTATCAGCAGCATGACCAATGACTCTGTAGCATTTCATTCTTTACAGACTTAATTTTGGCCATGGTATATTCGGGACTAACTATACTAAGTGCCTTTGGGTATATGTCTAGATCTGTACAGGGCAGTACAATGGATAGGAGCATCTTTATTCTGAGTGATATTGATACAGTTTTGCCCAAGTACATAAAATATTCCGATCTCCACTGATACCCTTCCCTAATAACAAAATCATGGGCCTTGAATGGGCTCACATACCTCTATATTGAAAGACAAGCATGGCATTATGTTTTTGTGCCAATAATCAGAGAAGTTGTCAGCTTTTCTTTTCCTTCTTATTTTTCCTAGGGTTGTCATTTGGCATTCTGGGTAATGTGCATATTGATTGGTACATATCGATTAGGGGTTGCAGCCATCCTAACAAAATGAACAAATAAGATGTAGAGTTTCTATTTTGTCATAGAAATTTGGGGGAAGATGCTGAATTAAGGAGAAGATGCCTTGGTACAAAATAAAGTTAAAGTAAGTTAGGCTGCCAGCAGAAGTGCTGAGGGGGAGATATTTTATTGTTTTAAGTCTCTGTCTCTGTTACCATAAACAGGAGTGTTATTCATTTGGATTAGCTAAAAAGCCTCCTCACAGACAGAGATTTGATTCTGAGTTTGGGAATTCCTTGCTGATTATTAGTTAAGATTCCTGAATGGGTTTCTTTTTTGTTTCCCCTTTCCCACCTAGCAGAAGGTGGAGTTTTTGGCAGTTATATTCCAACTCTGTAATTCCTTTTTTTTTGCCTCTTTCTTCACTAATTCATTCTGAACTCCAGACATACTGATTTCCCCTTGCTTCAAACTGGTTTTACCTAATTATTAACCCAGCAGGAAGAATTAACTTTTAACTCCAGTGTTGTTTTTGTGTCTCTTGAGACATCTCAGCATGACTGAGCACCATGAAATCTGAGCAGTGATTTCTGGACCTGGAGCGTGGTTGTAGAAGAGACCACTTGAGGAGTGGCTTGTAACATAAGGAAATTGTTTTCATGGGAGTAAATGTCTGCAAGTGAACATTCACTAATGAGTCTGAAAGCTTATTTATAGCAAATAATAAGTTATTATTCTTTACTTATGATGAATCACCCCAGCATTGGGTCACGTACAACATGCCAAGGTTTTTGCTGAGTGTTTCCTCTTTAAGTCACATGGACAAGACAGTTTAAACATCTGAAGGGTAATCCAATTAGAGAAGTGGGGAGTTTTCTTGATCTTCTTTGTCACTAAGTCAATAAATAAAGACAAACAGCTAATGTGTATATACATGAAATAATAAATCTATAATCAGCATAGTTAAGGAAGGATGGGTAGAATCCATTGCTAGAGGACAGTATGTGAAAGAGAATAAATAAAATGAAATGCTATTTGCTGTGAATTTATAACAATAGCTACTATATTGAGCTCTTACTAGGTGTCAGGCAAATTTAGCCTGCTACCTGTTTTTATAAACGAAGTTTTATTGGAACACAGTCAAGCACACTTGGTCATGTATCATCCATGGCTGCTTTCACACTAAAAGAGTGGAGTAGTTGCTACAGAGACTGCGTGGCCCACAATGCCTAAAATATTTACTATCTGGCTCCTTATAGAAAAAAAGTAATTGGACCTTAAAATAGCCTTAGATGTCTATAATTATTCCCTTTTTATACGTAAAGAATCTGAAGCACAGGTAGGTCAAACAACTTGCACAGGGTCACACAGCTAGGGAGTGGCTGATTCAAGATTCATACTCAAGCAGTCAGACTCTAGAGCCCATGCGTTAACCACTGCATTGCATTGCCCCTCTTACTATATGAGACACAATTCTAGGATTCTGGTTAACTTACACATAGAAAGCAATTTGAACTCACTACTCTGCTATGTCTCTTATCAGCCTGGCTCAGACTATATCTGGACAGAAGAGCAATTTGGGTGAGTTAGAGGCTACAGTGGGAAGTAGTTGAAGATACTGTTAACAGCGAATGCACCTGCTCTCTACCATTATTGGGTCCACATACGCTGGACTCAGCTCTGCTAGGAGAGACATTAGTCTTTCCTTTTAAAAAATTTTTCTCCTGCCTGGAAGTGCAATTGGCACACAGTAGGAATTTAAAGAATATCTGTAGAGTAAAAAATGGCACATCATTGTGGGGTTCCTGTCAAGTTTTCACTTCCTCTCCTTTCTGATAACAGCACCTTAAATTTCCTTTGAGAAAATACCTCTCCACCATAGTCATTCATGTGGACTGAATGGGATTGATCTCACTGACTCTAGTGGAGGGCTGTGATTAGCCTAAACTAACCAAAGTATCCCCTCTGCCCATTATTATTGGTTCGGGAATAGGCACATGATTTAAGCTAGTCCAATCAGAGTGAAGCTCACCACCTGCAGTGGAACTACACAGACATAAATGCTCTCTTCCCCATGAAAGATGGCACTATGAGGATATGAGGAATGGAACTACCTCTATGGTCAGATTAGAACCTGTAGTTGCTAAGGGACCACCAGGTGGAGGGAGCTAACTCAGACTTTAATCTAGGATCTGAATCAAGATTTATTTCTGAACGATTTAGTGTGTGTGTGTGTGTGTGTGTGTGTGTGTGTGTGTGTAGAGACAGAGAGACAGAGACAGAGAGAGAGAGAGAGAGAGAGAGAGAGAGAGAGAGAAGAGAGCGCCTCCTCCCCTTTTAAAAGGAGATTTGAATTGGATTTTCTGCCATTTGCCACCAAAAGATTTCTAATTGATACAGGCAGAAATCTGCTACAGTTCAAAGAAGATGGGAGTGGAGTGAGTAAATCTATGTTTATGACCCGGCTTTCTAACTAATAAGTGCCCGATTTGTGATTCTTTAGTTTTCCTAATTGAAGAAAGGATGCTGACCCATTTTCCTCATAGGCTTGCTAGGAGGGGGATACATCATTCATATGCTCGGAGTGGTGTGTGAAGTTGGAGAAAGAGCATCCCCAGCTGGGTTGACGTCTTGCAGACTGAAGTTAGCTCTGTTCTGTCCACTGGGGTACAGCAAAGCCCTCCAGAGCTTTCTCAGTCTTGCTCCCCTGGTGATAGTACAACGGTCAGGTGACGCTGTTTATGTATCTGACATCTCACTTTATTGATTCTCAAAAGGAAGGATTCTTTCATTAGTCTCTCCTGGATTTTCTACTTTGGGTCAGGAGTGGAGGATGCAGAGCTAAGTAGATGACTAAAGAGAACACCGTGCTGACTCAAATGGAAGGGATCATGTGGAGGATAGATCAGGATGCAGAGAGGGCACAATTGTATCTGACCTGCATGAGTTCCATGTTTCTTTCCAGGTGGGAATTTTTAAGTAGTCAGCATAGTGTACCATTAGGATAGGGAGCAGACAGCTAGGCTTTTGCTCTGGGTAACAATTCTCTGCAACACTGGGCTAGTAATGAAATGACTAAAACCTGAGACCTCAGCTTTTCTCATCTGTCAAATAGGCATCTTATACCTGCCTTGGCAACCTTACGTTGCTGGCAAGGGACAAAGTGAGACAATGTCAGTGAAAATGCTTTGTATTTGCAGGAAGCCCAAGTAAGATGATATAGTTGTACAAATTCAGAAGCTGCTTGTGTTTTTAAGACTTGGTCCTTGCTCATTGAAATATTTTGCAAAGGAGATTCTTGCTCTATGAATTTTAATTTCCAATGGCATGTTGCACAGGGTAGCTTCTAAGCTGCTGAGGATTTTCAGCACTCAGTGCATACATGTAGCTACTTTCTGGAAAAGGCCTGCGGATCATCACCATCACCACTATCATCATCTCGAGCATCTGCATCCTCATCATCGTTACTACCATTTATTGCACATCAAAGATAGATCAGGAATTACGACTGGTGCTCTACATACATACTCTAATTTAAACCTTATGATATTCCTGCAAGATATTATCCCCTTTTCACATCTGAGATAATCAAGATTCGGAGAGATTGAGTTTCCCAAGGTCACATAGTGGAGCGCTGTGCTGTAACCCAAGCCCTTGCTCTTTTCACTGCAGCATGTTGCCTCTACCAAAGGGAGCTTTGGAATTGGACCTGGAAGTTCTGATCTCATTCCATTGCTTCAGCAATTCCACACAAAGGCTCTGGTCCAGCTCTTTTCCTTTTGTGTCTCAGTAAGTAATATTTCATCCCTCTCTCCTCTGATCCCACCCTCATTGCCAGTTTCTGGAACCGTCTGCCTGTTTCTGGTCTATAGTTCAGCTTCTCTCCCCAGGCATTTGAGAAAGGCATTCACCACAAAAAGGGAAAACACATTTTATTAAAGCAAACATGCAGTCCTCAGCACTTTTACTTATCTTATTTATACACTGCAGTGCAGCTTTCTATGACCTAGTGATTATCATTTCCCAGAGCTATCATCATTTTAAAGCTACCTGTTCATCCCGCTTCAGCAGATGGTACTACACAAGGAGTATTGTAAAAGCTTTAAAGAAAGAAAAACAAACAAAGGAAAGATATGCAGTAGGGTCAGCTAGAGGAAGAACTCACTTGCTTTGTCTCTGGACATGGTTCCATTTTAGCTGGGTCTAGGAGGTGGAAAGTGACTCCTAGTGGTCTCCGACCACTGGGGACGTTTAGGTTGTGGATTTCTTTTGTTCTTTCCCCTTGTCGATTGGTGATGTGGAATAGGCAGTCGGTGTACAATTGGTTTAAAAATATTTATATCTTATCTTTTCAGTGAAATCTCTTGGTTAAATTAAAGTCATTCGTTCCTTCAGTCATTCATTTGACAAAACACGTTTTGAGCACCTCCCCTGTGCAGGGTGCTGTTCCGCATTTAAGTTCTGACTGCCACAAACAGTTCTGTGTCCTTGTGCAAACCCTTTGCTGCTCTAGACAGCAGATTTTCCTTCTGTAAAATGAGGGTGATGGCTCAGGTTGCTAAGTCTTCTCTCAGAAGCAAAGGGATTGGAGCTTCGACAAGCCTTTTGCAGACAGAAAATCCTCAGGTTGCTCACAAGCCAGGCTTATTGTCTAAGGAGAACTCCCCACAGGGTTGCAGTTCACGTTAGGTGGGCTTCTCAGGCTGAATGAGGACCAAGCTATCCCTATTCTCCATTTCAAACTCTGAAATTCTTAATACCCTAGAGCAGTGTTTCTCAATCTCTTTTTTTCATTATCTTCTCCATAAAAAGCCTTTTCAGAAATTTTTCCCTAATCCCCCTCTCCCTATGATATTTTAATACCACATAAATACTGGATACCTGTTTATGCACTGTGATCTTTGGAGTATGGGACAAACCATTGTAATATGTAATATCTAAGATTTTTTAACCCTCAAGAACCAAATTTCATTCCCTTGGGAGTAATATCCTCCCCTCACCCCAGGTCGCCAGACACCCCCCATCCTCGTTGAGAATGCATGCCCTAGAGCAGTGATTTTCAAATCGATTTGTTAACTTATGCAAATTCTATGCAAAATTCAATATATGAAATTGATAAAAACAGAATTTTAGTAGCATATATGTGTATTTTAAATGTTAAATTATATAAACACGTTCTATCATAAAGTCAGCCACAGAAAACTAGCTAATATCGGTAGTCTCCAAAAGGTTAACATTGAGTATATAACATTTGAATGTACCTGTTTTTTTAAATTATAGTTTTAAAATATTTTAAAATATATTTTAAAATTGCAATCAAACATTTGAGGAACCTCTCAAACACTGGAACATAATTTGAAAACCATTGCTCTAGAGTCTTCTGGAACGAGGGCTTTGGAGTAAGATAGGATGGGTCTGAGTTTATTCTCAGTTCCACCGCCTCCCAGCTATCAGATCATGGGTAAATCTTAGAGACTCAGTTTCATCGTCTATAAAATGGGTATTAGAATACCTATCTCATAAGGTCATTATGAGGCTTGAAAGAGATAATCAGTCATGCCTGACACATAGTAGGCATTCAGTATACATTCGTTATCTTTTGTTTCACTTTGTGTCTTTGTATTTTCTTCCACTGGCCATAGCAACTTGTGCCTGAAGAACACACAGCAAACAATAGCTGTAGAGGAGCTTGTGGCCAAATCAAACAAGGAGTGGTTCCAGTATCATTCTCAGTGGCTCTGTTTTCCTTTTCCTGGACCCGGAGCAGGGAAGAATATTATTATTCTGCCTGAGATCATGTTAAACTGGCACAAATCCTGACTTGTTTCTTTTCTTTTCTTTCTTTCTTTTTTTTTAAATGAAACTGGTGGGCCCAGCTATTAACTCTTCATATACTTAGTAATGTAAATCTTGTAAAGAAAATTACATATTATTAAATGGAGACCACCCAGTTTTATAGGTGGAAACACCAAATGTTGTTTTATGACAAACTTCCTAGTAAAGTGTGCTAGAATTTTTTCTTTGGACATATGAGTAGTCTATGTACATTCATGGAATGGAATGGAGTGACAACGATTAAGTATTATTGACCGTATCCTTTTCAAAGTTCTAGTTGGGATTGCTTTCCATAAAGATGTGAGATGACTTCATGGGGTTTGGGACCAAAATACTTAAGAATACTGCCAGGTATAGATGTTATAAGGACAAAGAGAATTGGGCTGTGGTCTAGTCCCATTCGAATTGCTTCTGGGATTTTGCTGTGGTCATCTGTAGAAGAGGCAGCGTGAGTTCATGCCATGTGCATTCTTTCAGATCCCTCAGTGTGCACACCAGAAACGATGATCCCAATGACCCTTTCCCCGGCTCTAACATGTTTTGAAGAGGAGAAGTAATGGCGGTGGGGATGAGAAAAGAATGCACACTGGTTCACTGGGTTAACTTTAAAATTTCAGCTAGAGGAAAAATATGTATTTCCTCTTTTGTACATGTGTTGAAGCCTACGGTTGATAAAACTGAAGTTCTACATCATAAATTCCCTTTTGGACATTCGGTTCTGAGAACCTCCATCCAGCAGCCTTATCACTTTGAAGTGAAGTCGCAATCACTAATGGAATCTGCTAGCTTTTCACACACTGAAATTAACTTTGATTTTTTCCCCCAAACATATGTTGAAAAGCAACATGCTCATGCTGTACACTGACCCATGAAAGCAAAGGATGCCATGGAGGAGCCTTGTAGACTTACCTACTGGGGTCGAGAGAAATAAATGTATTTCTTTCAAGGAGTAGAGACAGGATTTCTGAGCTGTCTTCCGGCCTCCCAAAAGGGAGAGCCTCCTCCTTCCCTCCCTATGGAGGAAGAGAAAGTAAATGCCATTTTCCTTTGCGACTGTGAATAATAACATTTATGCTCTGAGATCGGTTTGCTTCTTTAAAATGAAAAACGATATCCTGTTTGGATGAGACATTTCCTTGAATGCTTAGCATAAATTGAGCCCTTAAGCTTTTAACAAGAAATTCTGGGCTGTCTTGCCTGAAAACTCAGAGTGGATCTTGGAAACATTGCAGGTTTTTTGATTTGCAAAAACTAGCCTCTTCCATGTGATTACTAACAGCACTCTTTGATATTCAGGGAAAGCCATCTAAAATAATCCTTGTTTGTCTATCATTTTCTCTCTCTGCTTTGTTTCACTGTCTTTCTCTCATTCTATCACCTGTCTCTTTTTGTGTCTTTCTTTGTCTCTCTCCTTCTCATCCCTTTTCTTGTCCTCCCTTCCTCTTCCCACTCATTCTTTCTCTCACATGTTCACACACTCTTCTTTTTATTTATTTATTTTTTATCACACGCTCAAGTGACACGGGCCCAGTTAAGGTATTACAAAGCCGAGAGATAAGTATGCCGGAGAAAGAAATGCATTTTTCGTCACTCACTGTGACAATTAAAATGACAACAACAAGGCCAGACTCTTCCATCACTGTTTTTTAATGCTGTCAGCACCAACTTGGCCAGAATTATCCTGTCTGATGCATGAGTGGACTTAGTCATTTTTCACACTGTGCCATCCAGATCCTCAATATCATTTAAGAGAGTAAATTAACTTCCATCTCATTTAAATGAGCATTCTAAAATCCCGCCTCAGCAATATGCTCCTCTGGCTAGAGAAAGGTAATTCGGTCTTCTGGGATATGTCTAAAGATGTAAAATCTCTCTCTTTGTACTGTAGATGATGGTTTGAATTTAGGTGTCAAGAAAGCAAGGCATTTTGGTGAACCAAACGTGGTCACTAAGAAGACTCAGTGGGTAAGTTGTAGCTACTGAAACTGGGATTCTAATATATAGAGAATATTCTATGTATTCTAATATATATTTGGGAGCTC
The DNA here is from genome assembly GCF_902729225.1 of Pteropus medius. Classification (NCBI taxonomy): domain Eukaryota; kingdom Metazoa; phylum Chordata; class Mammalia; order Chiroptera; family Pteropodidae; genus Pteropus; species Pteropus medius. Next base: position 1,888,534 of record NW_024344374.1, read on the forward strand.
TTGATCATCATTCATTTCTAGAGAACACACAGAGGTTGACAGAAGCACTTGGAGTTCATGCAAGGGAATATAGATGGCTAGTTATTCCACAGTATGGTTTGCATTCTTGTACCAGCCAGGATGTATCCCACACTAGGCAGAAATGTTGGTTGGACCTCTTTGAGAAAGGGCTTCTCCTGCCTGTAACTCAAGTTCCCTGTCCTGCTTCTTTGCAGATTTGGAGGGAAAAAATCACACACACACACACACACACACACACACACACATGCATGCACGCTCACACGCATGCACACACATGATGAAGGAACGGCATATGAGACTTACAGATATATCAGCCAGCAATGCAAAAATGTGGTATTTTAATTTGACAAGAAACTCATGATAACTACAATGATAGTCTATCAACAGACTGAATGGGGGTCCAGAGAGGACTTGCAGTCATGGCTCCAGCTGCGAGAGACCTCAGATAATTTTATCCTTTTGGTGGTTTTCTGGAGAGAGAATGAGTTGGAGCATTGACTGCTGGGCAGAGGCTGGGTCTACTAAAATCTCACTTGGAGAGACTGAAATCTGATCTTTCTCATAACATATAACTTTCCGAGGTAGGCCCTTGGGTGACATAAATCAATTCTTGATCAAGAGGGAGCATGGATAATAGAAACCCAACAAATCTCACTTGGCGAAGGCAACATGTTTTTGTGTTCCTGGTGGTAGAGGGAGTTGCATTTCAAAGTGTATTTATTTGCTTGTCTAGAGATTGTGACCTCGCTTTAAAGATCTATTTTTCTTTTGTTCATCTCTCCAATGGTTAATATCTTTAAGCCTCAACTCAAGTACCCTTTTTTTTTAATCTTTTTTTTTTTTTTTGTAAATTGATACCGTTTGGAGTGGTCCCTCCTCTTTACTTATCTTTGCGCTAGCATTTGTTGTATTACGTGTCAGGTGTTGGTTACTCTGTCTCTTCTAGACATGAGCTTTTTGAGGGCAGGGACCTTGTCTCATTTAATCTTTGTGCCCCACTTCCAGGCACAGTGCCTGGCACAGTCTAGGTACTTAGTGAATGTTGAATTGAATTTCATAGAACAATTTATGGAAATATTTTGAGAAAAAGAAGTATGATTTTGTGCTCTGTGTTAAGCCTTACAAAGCCTTTAGTTCAGATGCATGCTTGGAGAAAATTCAGAAACCATGACATGGAGAAGGGTTATAAATCATTGAAGTAAAGTCAAAGGAAGTTGAACATCTCTGGGAACTCATCAATCTTAATTTGATAGGAATGGGAGATGTTTCACATTTCAAATTCTGGCTTTCTGGTTTTTGAGGGTAGTGCCTTATTGACCAATTGTTCGTGCCCAACATTTTTTTCTCCCTGTTTCGTCTGTGACTAGCAATCTCATTGACACTGGGAGATGTTCATAGATGTTGAAAGCATTTCACTTTGTTTTTAAAGAAGCCTTTGTCCTGAAGGCATGAGATTATTCTTTCACATGAGGTGGAAAGGAAAATAAGAAAGCCTCCCTCTGTCCTTGGGTTCACATGGTAAGAACTCTTTCTTGCAGAAATAAAAGCCTTTGGAAGAGACCTTTCAATATAAGGGTTTCGTGTTAAGGACTGCACATAGGGACGGAAGCTAAATCCCAATTTACTCAGCTGCATTTCCCAAGATTTGTTCCCTCGCAGCATAGGAGCTCTGTGCAAGCTCCATCAGGCCACTGCACACCAAGCCAGAGGATTTGAATATTAATGCCATTCAGATTTCCTTTAAGAGTAAGCCCTCTTAGTTACAATAGTGAGACACTGCCTGCAAGTCTATGACTGAATATGAAAATAAAGAGTCCAGAATAAATCAATAAAAGGAGGGATCAGGAAAATGCACAGAAATCATGCCCAGCTGCCCAACCTATCCTACCATCTCTATCAGTGTGTAGAGAATGCTTTCTCCAGGGGTATGCTCATTGCATAATGAAGGCTTGTCATTTAGGAGCCAAAATAAAATCAGTTTTCCATGTATTCAGATACATTCTTGATGAGATTCCGAGTCTCACAAAAGAATGTTGCAGATTCCTTCCACTCACATCAAGCATCTAAATGTTGATCTGGAGAAACAAAGAAATGAAAAAGAAAAATGAGTTTGTTGTCAAATTGAAATACCACGTTTTTGTATTGCTGGCTGATATATCTGTAATTCTCATCGACCATTCCTTCATCATATGGGTGTGTGTGTGTGTGTGTGTGTGTGTGTGTGTGTGTGTGTACGTGTATATATAATTTTCCCCTCCAAACCTGAAAACATTGCAAAACTAGATTTAAATGTTTCAGGCGGACTGCACCCAGCATTTGCATTCCTCTGACTCATTCAGAGAAAAGACATCTGAGCAAAAATACAGCAGATAAAAGAGAAACCATTAATCCAAGGAAGATTACTGGCACAGAATCTTTATCCTGTATCCTTCCTGAAATGAGACAAAGATCTCACTATGTACATCCCTCTGGCTTAGCTTCGGATAGTAAGCAATATAGAAGTGTAGACATGGTCCTTTATGAGGCATACTGGATTTGTCTGAATTCAGAAGCATCATCCTTCTGTTAGAGTCTTGCTTTTATGAGTGTGTTGCTTTCTTTCCCAGTGTCTTCTGCCCTTGCTCTCATCGCTTCCACTGTAGCTTTCTAATTGAGATCTCTGCCTACCCCAGATGTTGGGGTTGACTTTTAAGACTATTATGTCAGGTGGTACTAAGTGCTCTGGACCATGAAGAGGAGAGACAGGGTCTCAGCTTCACTCATTATAGGAATCTAAGTATAACTTTACTTGCCTCAACTGTAAAATGGGCAAATACCTGACACTTCTATCACACTTTACACAGAGATGTTGAGTTTATTTGAAAAAGTTTTGAGAGTAGAAACAATGTTAAAATACAATAATATTTTTAAGCAAATTATTAAAAGAAGTGGAATACAGAATTAAATCATTTTGAGAGTATGAGCCCTATTTATTAAGGACATTAAAATCAGCCTTCCTTAGGAAGGAACTCTGCTGCCTTCTTATTTGAAGCCAGAAACAGTAATGGTCATTATCTTTGCATTTCTTGAGCATTTGCTGCACTATTCAGCCATTATCTCATTTAATTCTTACAACATCCCTGAAAAGTAGGTGTTACCTATTAGCATTTCCATTTTGCAGATAAAGAAATTGAAGCTTAGAGAAGGAAGAAATTTGCCTGAAGATAGATAGCTGATGGGTGTCTGGATTTGAACTCAGGTTTGAGTTTAAACTCTAAACTATTTCCAATGTATTTATCCTGCTACTGCAGTTTCCAGCATTCCAAAATGTTCTTAACTTTTGTTTCTCATTTACATATTTCCACTCCAGATGGATGGGAATATGTACAGTTATAAATGTATTAACACACAGTGGTTTAATAAGCAATTTCCAAGTTTAACAATCCTCCCCATCATTTCCTGATGAGTCACCCAATTCAATGGGTGAAGCCCACTGCCTCTTGTTCTTGCTGAAAACCCGGAGCACTAGCCCTCACTCTCCATACACAAAGTGATATCCTTATCCCAGGTGTCCCACAATGAGGGCAGTGCCAAGTCCGAATCTGCTATGGAGAAGTGACACTGATTTGAGGTGTCTCTGGGCACTGCAGTTGCTTCCATTTTTATGTATCAGAAAGATGTTATCACATAATGTGTGTAAAACCCTCCAACACCCCGCACCTTCTGCAAATGAAAGGGATGATGACGACGGCGACTTTAAGCGGGGATTGGTAAAGTGAGGGGCTAGCTAGTAAATATTTTAAGCTTTGCAGGCCAAATGTCTGTCATTAACTATTGAACTCTGTCATTATAGTACAAAAGCAGCCATAGACAGTACGTGAATGAATGAGCATGGCTCTGTTCCAATAAAGCTTTATTTATAAACACAGGCAGCAAGCTAGATTTGGACTGTGGGTATAATTTGCTAACCCCTAACTTGAAGGTGATTCAAATATTTTGAGCAAGAATGGGCTGCTCATCCCATTTTTATTTCAGTGGACCTCCTTAACCAAAGGTAAAGAGAACATGGACAATAGTTTTCCCCTCTGGTCATTGTCCCTTTTTAAGATTACTGGACAAATATAAGGCAGGGTAATGATGATTCTGATGATAGTGATGATGATGATTATAAAATAGTGAAGCTATTTCTGACCATTTGAAATTAGTATAAGCCATTGTTTCTACCTTGAGCAATAATTGGAAGTCAAAATTTTTTTCTGAGTACTGTGCCTGCTGAGCTGGCTGTGGTCATTGGACATTTTTAAAATAATTTATTTCCATGTTGCAACAATAGCCAAACCTACTGTGCCAATTAAATCTCCACTTATGGTAGCCCAGAAAGTGTGATCACTTTCTGGAGATAGATCCGTGTGCCTGTGACTTTATCTTTTTATACTTTGCATTCAGATATGAAATTAAATGGCAGGAAATGATTCAGTTTTGAATCATCTATTCAAAAAGGCAGAAGCCAAAAGTTCTCCTATGAGTGACAAACACGTGGACTACTTTTTAGATGGAAAACATCTTTAAGCAGGCTCTGCAAACTGGGCCAGAGGTCCAGAAATCTCTAGCCCTGGTAAGGCTTGAGCTTTCAAATTTGCTCTAGCTAGTTTTTATTATTGACAAAGGCCTTTATTCAGATAAAGGGAGTTTGTCTTTCTTGTTTCCTAGGAAACTTTTTTTTTTAAAGTGCTCTGGAAAAGACTCTTCTTGAGGCATTCTCAATCGGACTTCCTCTTCTGGTTAAAGAAGTGAAGGACAACATTAAAACTTGAGGTTATGGAGAGTTATGCCAACTGGGACTAAGCTGTGATTATTTTGTTGATTTAAACTGACAGAAAGGTGAGGTCAGAATAAAATCTTGTTTCTCCTGTAATTTAGAGGCTAGGAACCATGACGGCTTTTTTCCCTCTAATAATACTCAAATTATCCATTCAGTGTGACTTGATTTCAGGTTTGAAGCTGGAGATCGCAGTAATAATCTTTCTCAGTATGAAGCACTTATTTATGGAGTAGTCTTTGCCATTTTTAATTGCACTTTCCCCTCATGCTCTTATTAATTATCTCTCTAGTTCCTCTTAGGTCTTGTCATAATGCCAAATATTGAAATAGAAATGTTTATTTCTAACGACATACAGAATAGGATGGGTTTTACAATTTGCTGTTTTGGCTCTTAAAGTTGATACTTTCAGAAAGTATGCATCATGCAAATTAGGGTGCTTCATGCAAATTGGGTGCCCCCCAATTCCAGTTGTTAATGGGCCCTCAGACTGTTGCTTGGGTTGTCTTTGGGAATTTCAGAAAGCAAGGTGTTTTGTGAGCCTAGTGAGGCTGCAGTTTCCAGTTGTCATGCTACTCTGCTCAAAAATGGCGAGCAGCTTTCAAATGCTCCTGAGACCAAATACTACCTCTTTTGATATGACCCCCATCTAAATTTCCCTCTACTTTCCCCTTTTTTAGACAAACAGGTCTTCAGTGTGCCCAAACTGGTCCTTGACACTTTTCTGCATCAGTGTTCACATCGTTTCCCAGATTTGGAATATCCTTGTCCATGTCCCAGTCTGTTGAAATCTTACATATAACTCTTCAAGGCTCATCATTTAAATTTTACATAAAGCCTTTTATGAACCCTCCTCTGACTATGCCTAGTACTTCCATTATACTTCTTTTGTGGCGCTGTGTTGTCTTGCCTTATAACTATTAGTAGTAGTCTCTCTCGTCTTAACTGTCCCAGCTCGATTGTAAACTCCTTATGGACAAGAGGTGCTGACTCATTTTCGTAGTCCCCCAGTGCCTTGCAAAGTGTATTGTGTGCTGTAGGTTTTCTCTGTAGGCCCATTGAACTCATCAATCACAGCAATATATTCTAGTCAATTTTTGAGGGTGCATTCTAGAAGAGGTTGGCAATAATGACACTCCTGTGAAAGAGAGGGTCTGACTGTCCTGCCTGGGCTTGGAGCATGCCAGGGAGTTAGGCGAGGTCTGAAATGAATGCTGTTCTAAAACTTATTGGGAGTAGCAACACCAGAAAATCTCATTCCTCAGTTCTAGGTGACAGGAACATGAGAAAATGAGACAATCGTTGGCAGTAAACCAAAAAAAAAAAATTTCTGTGGCTGAGAGGCAATATGGGCTGAATATGTATAAGAGCTTAATCTTTTTGATTTGAAATATCAGTAAATTATAGGAAGAACATTTTAGAGTTATAGCTGTATCTTTTTGAGGTAGACTACAATCTTCTTATAAAAAATATTTTTTGCGATGAGTGTTCGAGGTGAAGGTTGCCCAGAGAGGCAATGTTTATGCTTACTCTAAAAGAATAATTCCAATTCTCAAACTTCTCCTTCTCTAACATGTAGGACAGTTGAATGTCTTCTAAGTGAGTGATCTCGGCAGGATGTCTTGAGCTTCTTAGGAGGTTAGCATTTCAGCAAACATTTAGCTTACAGCATTCCTAAAACACAACATGTGAGGGATGTGTGTGTGTGTGCATGTGTATTACACTCTCTGGAATGTGAGAGCTAGTGTTCTCTGTCACAATTTGTTTTTCTCTCTCACATCGATTACGCACTAAGATCCAATATGAAATAGAGTGTATATTATGTTATTCTCAGAATATTTTAAAGGAAACTAAACATCCCTTATGAGCCAGTTTCTTAGTTGTGGCATAGAAAAAAGTGACCTGTCAGAAAAGTTGATGAAATGACAGATTATTTTTTTTAATGGGTTTAAATTTTCCACAATATTTTAAGTCTGAATCATCAGCTGAGTAGCTTTTCAAGTGCCAGTCACGGTTGAATGTTAATAATCAATCTGGCCATTGATCTCTGAAGACATAGAGTATATTTCTAAATGTGCTATTGCATTTAATTCAATTGTATGTTCTTGGTGTGGAGAGGAAAGAGAGGACGATTAAATATTGGTGAGATTTGTTTGTTTTTGACATTTTAAAATCTATCATTGTATATCTATTCCTCCAGCAGCCATCCCTCCGTCCTTCAAACACTGAATGTGTACCTCTATGATGTGCCAGGCTCCGTGTTAAGAGCTAGGACGTGTCTATGAAAAAGCAAAGACCTCACGGGAATCAACTAAAGAACAGTTTCCAAGAAAAAAGCTCCAGACAGTTTCCTGATAACTGGCCTTTCCGAGAGCCACTGTTGTCTGCTACTGGCCTGATACAAACCCTATCCCCTCCCTTTATAACCTCGCAGCCCCCGAAGACCTTCGTGCACCCGAGAGGTCAGCTCACAGATGTGTCCCTGGAACACTCTCCTCTTTATCTATACTGTGCTTACAAGAGATGGAGGCACACGGGTCTTTTATAATTTTTTTTCTTTTTCTTTTTTGATTAGCATCTGCACAAATGGCCTCAGTTCATTGCTTTAAACTAACTAATCCGGCTTGTTAAGATGAAGATTGTCATCCACAAGTTGTTATTAGCAGGCTTCTAAAGGAAGAGGGTCTCAGTCAGAGCACGGCAAGCTTGGAGAAAGGTTATATAATATAATATGTTCTTCAGGCGCCATATGAGAGGGAGACAATGCTGCCTTACAGGACCTGTTCTCAAGTGCTACTTAGAGGCTTACATAGTCCTGCCTATTCTACCTCATGAAAAGGGAGATCCAATCATTGCTTTCTGGAAACTATTCTCCTCATCTCTTTGGCTGTCATATGTATTTAACAGTAGTGCCCTCAAGGACAATGGTGTGGGTAAGCGTGCTAGGGGGCTCTAGCCTACAGCCTGTGGTTTTTCATTTCACATTGCCGGGTTTGCTAAGAATGGTCTTCTTTGTTTCCATTTTGAGTCATGGCTGAATTCTTATATGTTGTCTGATCTTCAAGCTCAAATACCCAAGGGACCAGGCAGCTGCGAATCAACCGTGTGTGTGTGTGTGTGTGTGTGTGTGTGTGTGTGTGTGTGTATTTGCTAGCAGGTACTATAGCAAAGAAGACAGTATACTTTTCCTTATTTCTTTAAATTGATAGGGATTTGGAGGAAAAGACTTTAATAAAATAGAATTGTGACTGATTATTTTCTCCTTTTCTGAGCACTGCTGTAAAATCAGAAGGTTATGAATAGCATGAGGAGAAAATAATAAAAAACCCTTTTCTAATGTAGTCCTCTGGGTTTAAACCCAAACCTTGGATTTATAATGAAAGCTCAGTGTCTATATACTAACCTCCACCTTATGAGATGGATCTCCGTTCTGATTGCAGAGTATAAGGAAACCTTCCACATGCTTTCACTTATTGGGAAGGTACACTGTTGCTTATCTGTTGTTTTTCTTCCACATAGTCTATGTTATGATTTGGAAATTCGACATCATGTATTTTCCCCCCAGGCCAGATGTTTTATCCTGCTATGTTAAGTCATCTTGACATGTTGCCATGAAATGGAAACAACTGCTAGTTTTAATATCGCTCCATATCTTTATTACAAGGTACGTCTCATGCATCTTAATTCCTCATATTCTCCCTCTCTGTTGTTCTCTGATCTTCTTCATCCCAACCCCCCTTTACTCCTGAAGAAGGCATATTGTAATTATATGACAGTCCTGTCCCAGTAGCTAAAGAGGTTCTAGATAGCATAATGAATATGCAGCACATTATCTCCCAGGATGTGTGCCTGTGTCTTTAATCACAGCTGGAATGCAAAATCGGGCTCCACCTTTCAACTCTATCTCCATCATGCTGAGAGAGTGAGACGGAGACTGCTAGACAGCTCGAAAGAGATTGCAGCTCAGATGTCCTGAAAAACAGCAAATCCCTCAGACCTGGCAGATTCCGTTACCATGAGAACTGCAGATATTTCCATTGTGATGGTTTGCTCCAGCAGCCATCTGTTACACCCATTTGATTAGGAAGTACAGTTCAGCTTGTATGGGATTTTCATCACACCTTATCCCAGGGCAGTATACAGAGGCTCTTGCTTTTTCATATGCTAAACTCCAAGGCTTCAAAGTACTATAATTGACCGAGGCGGAGGGCATTTAATGAAATGGTCTGAGAAGGTCGCTAAGGACTGAAGCTCTGAGAAGAAATATACCCAGGAGATGTAGGAGAGGATTAGACTCCACAGCAGAAATGCAACCAACTTGGGAAATTAACCATTTTTAAAAGCAACCCCTTCCCTCCGTGGAAGGGAGTGAAGTAAAGACCTAGGTTCTGAGACCTCGAATCCTGGAGGGAGGTTTGATGTTTTTGTGAAGTCCTGGCATGAATGCTACAAGAGAAGTAATTCTCTCTCAGGACTTACGGACAGTCAAAAGAAAGGGAGAGAGGGTAGTGCCTCAGAAACATCTCATCAGTTGAGATGGATCCACTGTATAAAGATTACCTTAGCTCTAAAAATTTTATGGTGCCATCTAACTTTTCCATAGACACAAAACGACCTTAAAAGTTCCTTGAAGCAGTGCTGTAATTTACAGATTTAAACCAGTTATTTGGACTAGTTGCCCCTCTGTGTATTTTTGTGGGGGAGGAAATGCTGATGATACATCATATAGACATAAAAATAGGAATTCCCTTCAATTAAGACTCTCCAAATACCCTTCCCAAGCGGTAGGCATTCTAGGTCCAAGCTTATAAGAGGGTTGGTGCAGCCCGGGAGGAGCTGCCTAGAGTGTCTTAAATTGACTGGAGTTCCTGTAAACCCAGGAAGGTAATTAAATGCTCGCACACGGACATGAATTTGTGATTGCTGCACAGGGGCCCTTGATGTGGCCTCCTTTTGTTTCCCAGCCTGCATTTTCTAGAACAGACTCTGATAATATATCACTTGGGTTGGGTGAGAGCTACCAGATTTTCCGAACTTGCTAAGTTTGCAAGTCCCATTATGCCACATTTCGTCCGTCGTTTTGGTTTCTGGGTGACCCTTCCCGAACAAGGGAAGCACTTTCCCTGTCTGACTGCACTGAGGGCTGGAGAACTTCTTCCCCGACTCTCATTTCCTGGTCGGGTGCCAAGTTGCCATCCCGGGAGTCTGGGATGTCAGGAGGAACCAGAGAACTCATTCCCTGCTTTGATGCCAAAGATCAAATCAAGGACCAGGGCCATGAAGATGAAAAATTGTGACAAGATGGTGCCCTTTTTTGCTGAAATCTAGTGGATGTTTTTATTCCTTCACAGTGGAAAAGCTCAAATTTGAATGAGGAACTAACTGGCTTAGGCAGCAGCTGAAGGTACAGATGAGCCAAGGTGTCCTCCCTTGAGGATGGGTAGGGAGTTAGAAGGCTCTCTTCCTCCATCCCAGCAACAAAGGCCTCGTCCTGCCAGTCTTCCAGTGGTGCTGACTTTCCCGTTAAACTCTCAATCCTATACCCTGGAGATTGCCCTTTCTCCAAGGTTTTTGAGACAGGGCCCTGGTTTTATGAACACAGTGTCTGTCTCTGAAAGGCAGCAGATGCAATGGGGGCCTGAATGGAAACAATAAATACCATTCAGGTTTCCTGCACAAACTTCTTATAGTGGTGCCTTTGTTGAAGGAAACACGGACTAAAATGACTTCTCCCTCCCTCCCTCCTAAACCCCAGTTCCCCTTCATTGCTAGGATCTCAACCACCTTTGGAAAGTAAAGGTTAAGTATCTGAGGCAAAATCAGTTGACACACAAAAGAGACTAAAGCAAACGTATCACTCACTTGCTAGCAAGAGGGTGGGGTAGAGAGCTTTTGGGGAGGGGAATACATTTTACTTGAAGCCAGAAGAAAAACAGCCCTTGATGGGGAGTGTTAGCTAGAAATATTCTCCTCTGAGCTGGGATGTTAACAGTGGCACCTTCTGACTTAATGTGGCATCTTTCTTCATCGTTATCAATCTCATGAGAGCTCTCCTGCCATCTGTACCATTCGTGCTTCAGGCTCCCATATGAAAGTCCAATCTGGCAGCATAAATACGGGCTAATGAAGAGTAGGTGTCTGACTGACTGGGAGAGATGCGATCCTGTGTCAATGATGGAGCAGCATTCATTCATTTAAAAAAAAAATCTGCATTTATACAGCCATTCAAGAAGAAATCCTCTCCCCTTCTCTCTTTTTACCCCTCCCTACTCTCTCTTATCCTCCTTTCTCATTTTCTTCCTGTGTCATTCTACGTTAATGGAGTTCATGCAAAAGTCAGCATAAAAATGGTCTTTGCCTAGAATGTTATACCTCGGAGATTAAAAATAGGAATGCGATGTGGACTTGCCGACATGTGGTGGGTTATTTTTTCTCCTTCAGTGGGAAAGCTATAACTACATAGATTAGCAAAACTTGTGCAAGAATGGATGTAAAACAGATTTATCTCTGTGTCAGCTTTATCTGATCCATTTGGTCTTGCAGAGTTTGGATGGCTTCCTTTGTTACAATAACCAGCTTTCAAACATCTATATCCTTAGAGTATTAAATGTCAGCCTCCTGATGTACCAGTCAAGGATAGAGGGCTGACAATCTGTGGGCTGGAGAAGTGTTCTTTGTGTGCAGTGGAGAGGGGTTGCTTGTGTACCAAGGCTGGCTCCTGGTACGACCTACAGGAACTCCCACCACCTCCTCGAGTCACTGGGTAGGGGTGCTGAAGCTTACCACTGCTATTAATATCTTTTTACAAAGAATTCAAAAAGATTTCCTGTCACTGACAAGGACAGATTTGTTAGAGGTCTCTCAAGGAAATGGACAATAACTAATTAATTGAGCTCTCTCTGACTTTCCGTGCTGCCGTTTTTCATTTATCTATTCTAGTTTCTCACCAAAGATCTCTCTCTTTCTTGCCTTTCTTTCATTCCTTTATCTACCTCTTTCATTATATCTGTCACTCCCTACTTTCCCTCTTGTTTCATTTTCTCCCAGCTCTCTTCTCTTTCTCTCTTTTATAGAATTTATAATAAAAAAACAAAAACAAAAAAACCCTAGCAGGGGACATATAGGCAAAGATTTTTCTAGGCATATGGGTAAATTTCTTCTAAGTCTGAAAAAGGTCACCTTCCAGGGTTGGCAGGGGCCTCAGAAGTTCCCCCTCTGTATTGGATATGTAAATAATCTTTAACGTCCTTGACAAGGCACGGCAAAGATTTTGTTACAAAACCTACAGTGAGCTACTTGTTGTTGTTATTACTATTATCGTCTAGGAATGACATGCTGTATATGCTGTAGAAAACAAGGAACCATGTTAATTGTCATAATTTAGAGAAAAACAATTGAAGACCTAGCTAAGTAAATGGAAATTTCATCAGAATCTGCAAACAATTTTGTGAAATCGTGAATATCCCATGTAGATGTTGCTTCATCTTTCTCCTGATAACTGGGCTGCTTGGCTTACTGGGTTGGAGCAGGGCACCAGTGAACTCAAGGTCTGTTGTTGCCTTCTCAGTCCCTCTGAGAATCTCCATGTTCCTGCCCCACTGCCTCTGTTCTCATGTCCTTCCATGCAGAGAAACATATGCGATGGAATGGGATTGTGGGAGGTGGCCCCGGATAAAAGCAAACAGTTCTGGAATTGAATCCTGGCTCTGCCACTCTCTTTGTGTTTGTGATCTGCAAACATTGGACCTCCTGGTGCCTCAGTTTTGCCATCTGGAAAATGGAGATACCTACATTCTGAATTTCAGCAAAGTTTGTTGTATAAAGCAAATGAAGTAAGTCTGTGAGTATGTTGGAAACTTGAGTACTGATTCAAGGGTGACCAGCTGTCCCAGTTTGTCTGAGAGTGAAGGGTTGCTTTGGGCACAGGACTTTCAGTGCTAAACCAGGACAGTACGGGGAAAACTGAGATGGTTGGTCATCCTACTCAGAGCAATTTGTGCCCCGCAAGAGGACCCAGACCCAGCTTAAACAAGTACCCCAGTGGGTAATGGAACATTTTCCACAGTCGAAGGAAGTCTTGTTTTTGTTTGGACTAATTGCCTGCTCTACTTTGGATCTATGGATTCTTAACTCTGATTTGAAGAAGGTTTACTTACTATCCCTCCCCTCAATATCTCAGGGTGTGGCATGAAACTTTAAAGTATGAAAATGTAAAATGAAGTAAGAACGAATTCCTTTCTCTAAGTTGAAGCTTATTCATTCTTCAAAACCCAGGATATTTGTTACCCCATTCATGAGCCATTAACTCTTGTGGCTCTGTCCTCAAAATTATTGTATACTTTTGGCGGGTAATGTATTAGGATATTGCTTTGCTTCCAGGTAGATTTTAAAGTCCTTGAAAGCAGAGAGCCTACCTTATATTTTCTGAGTAACTACTGAATGAATGAATGAATGAATGAGAGATCGAATAGTTTACAAGTGGGTAAATGAGTCAGAGGGAATAAATGGGGAGGGAGTGAATAAATGCATGAGGGAATTAGAGAGTTTTCTGTGTTTGTTTTTGTCTTGGTCTGATCTTATTGTGTATTTTATATCTAGAATTTTTGAACGTCAAATCCCGGATACCTAGTCCTAGATCTCAGCCTCAGCTGCCATATTAAATTCCTAATACCCAGAACGACCCAGCTCACCTTGGGGGCACCACTTGGTTGATAAACTGGGAGAATATAACTTATTTTTTTCTTTAAACATTTAAAGACTAAGTTAAAAACAATAGTACAACCTACATATGACAAACAAAAAAATCATTCAAACTACGCAAGTCTAAAATATAAAGCAAACATCTGTCTTGCCTGTTACCCCTCGATACCTCAATTTTATTCCTCTGAAATTAAAATTTCTGCTTTTAGTTTGGTGGCTACATGGAAATTCTATATAACAGAACTTTGTTTTGGATATATCAACATTTGAGAGTATATTTTGGAAATTTCAGGTATTTTGTCATTTTCAGTATTGTCCACTTTTCCTCCATTCTCTATCTCCTGAGATAAATTCTAATGGTTACCTTAGTGCTTTTACAAATTTTCTCTTCTCTGTTGACTTACATTTAGACATTATCTATGGAATTCCCACTATACAGTACACTTAGATTTATTTCTACATCTTTCCTCTGCTCTTGATTTTTGTTGTATTTATTTTTATGTTGTCAAGTTTTACAATGTTTACATTCTATTCTGTCACTATAATTGTCTTTAGTAGTACATTATCCACAGATTGAGTTTAAATATTAACCAAAGAATAATTGTATTTACAGAACTCAGCCTAGTGAGGTAACTGGATCCAAAGAGAAGAAAATGTAATCCTGTTACTCAAAAGAGATCCTAAACCACAGGGGCAAAAAGATTCTCTCTTGATTTCTTTGGCGCTATCTTTCCTTCTGGGTTATGTTCAACTGTTATTTTTCTTCGTATATATTTATCTTATCTCGTTTTTCTTTTTATATTACATTTTTGTTTTACTGGGGGTCCTCATCAGGACTTTTTTTCATAGAGAGTTTAAAGGGATAACATTTTTAAATCTTTATATGTTCGAAAATGTCTTTATTTTGACTTTACATTTGACCAGTAGTATGGCTGGGTATGGATTTCTAATTTCAAACATTTCCTTCAGAACTTTCAAAGAATTGTTGTTGAGAAGTACGCTGTCATTCTGATCTTTTTACTTTGTAGGTAACCTCTCTACTTTATAATAGTTTTTAGGATTTGATTTTTTCCCTCGGTGTTCCGAAATTTCACCAAAATTTGTGTGCTATTTCTAATCTTTTTTTAACTTGGTAGGTCTTTTCATTATAAAAAATTTATATCTTACCTTACTGTTAAAATGTACAGCTGAAACTTACTGGATTTTAACCAAAGTCACCGTAAAAAAAAAATTATGTCTTAATTTACATCTAGGATTTCTATGCCTCATTATTTATTTGATTATTTTCTCCTTTCTATTGTCTCTAATTTTTCTTCTAGGACTCAAATATATGTTGACTTCCTGGTTCTGTCTTTCATGATCTCATGTTTTCTCTTTCATTTTTTTTTTTAATGAGAAATTCTCTCCATCTATCCAGTCTTCAACCTATCCGTTGTAATGCTCTATTCCACACAATGATGTTTTAAAAATTTAATAATCATATTTTTAATTTTCAGGATTTTTTCTTGTATTATGATTGTTCTTATTTCATAGCAACAATTACAATTTATTCATTAATTTATTTTGATGTATATTCAACGCTCACTCAGATATCTCTAAAGACACATATTAGAACATTTAAAAATTAGTTTTACTCTCCTTAGTTATTTCTATTTCTTTTTATATTATATTGGGTTCATCTTTTTAATGAAAATTGATTTTCTCAGGTGTCTTGTGATCCTGAACTATAAGTAAAAGAGCGGTTTGTTTCATATAGGTAGCTTATATGGGGTTTTCTCTGCAGTTTTTAAAAGTTTTAAAAATTTCCTCAATAGGCTTCTCCCTTGATTGGGAGGTCTTATTTGGAGCTCCAATGAAAGCGAGTAGATGGGCAGATTTTTGTTGGTTCTGTGAACGAGGAGGAGACATGTAGTTTGAGAACCCCACCCCCATCCAAAGTAATATAACTGTATTCCAGAGTTACAGCTTTTTTATTTTATGCCTCGATGGAGCTAACCCCTCCTATACTTCTGCTCCACCTAGTCTAATATAGATCTATGGTCATTTACTCAAACCCTTTCAGGCCCTATTTCCTATACTAACTCCCTTCCCTAGTCACATCCTCATTGTTCCTAGAGAGAAGTTGTCCTGCTTCATCCCGGGGGCATAACATGCTGCTGCTAGTCTCATAAGCTCTGTAAGCCTGGGGATAGAACAAAAGTCCGATGAACACTGTGATTCCTATTACAGTTTCGTTGTTTATTACCCTGATGATGGACCCTCTGCCCACTGAGGCTCCTTCGCACCCTTGGGAAAGACTACTTTGTTTGTCTTTTGGGCTGTAGTTTTCTCAACTCTTATTTATTATTGATTTTATCCTAGCAGCTCTCTATTTTTCAGGATTTCCTCAACGTTTCTGGTGACAGCTGGCTCTCTTTCTTGTATTTGGTTTGATCAAGAAAATTATTTTTTCTATCATATCAATATATCAATATGACCTTAGTAGATGGGATGGTGACACATGGAATTAGTCAATCAGTTAGAAATTGTAGGCAGAATAAAATATCTGAGAAAGTATGTATCAGGGCGGTGGGGTGCCCTGTGGTTCACTTAAATTACATTTTTTCCTTTGGCCAAACACACAACTTTTTTACTCCTCTGTAGACTTGTTCTCCTTTGCCATCTACCTCAAAAGGCCGGATGCCCTAACTAGCATTTTCTCTCTGAAGCTTCCTTCAACTTCTCACATAGAGTGTTTGTTTCTGGAACACCAGAAGCACCTCAAGTCAGGCCCGGAGAGGTGAATGCATAAGACATTTGTAAAGCTTTTGCCTGTTTGTTTCTGCCCTTAAAGGGATGGTAAAGCCCCTCGGGACTGGACCCTGTGTCTTCCTTTGTGTGTGTGTGCTGATTCAGAGGGTGGGGTTTAGTGGATGAAAAGGTATGGTCTGCTGGCCTCACAGAGCATGGTTACTGAACACTCACTGATAAATTAAAAAAAAAAATCGATTTTTATAAGAAGCTTGACTATGCATTGTTTCGCTTCCATAATTTAGAAGTGTGCTAGGATTGAGCTACTAAAATCTTGATAACAACTAAAGTTTTCAGTTGCACTGTTTTTTTTTTTTTTTTTTTTTTACATTTAAAAATAGACCATTAGTGCCAGAGGAGTTTAGGTTTGTAGTACGTAATTAAGCATTCTCTCCCTTCCTCATTCCCTCATTCCTCTACAAGTCTGATACCATGATATCACGTATTAATGGGTATCTAACATCTCTGAAATCTTACTTTTCTTCCTTGTACAAGGAAGGCTGAAATATTAATTGCTGCATCAACCACTTTAAGATTTAATATTTTTTCCCTTTCTATGGACTGCATACTTCCTGGGCGACTTCTGTCTATTCTCACAGCTGTCTGAGAGAGAAGCAACTGTAAAGTCTCTGGAAGTAATCTATAAATTATATTCAAATTCACATGTCCAAGTGACCCTTTCTTTAATCTCTAAAATGGCTCTACTGGAGGCTTGTGGGTGAACTTCAAATGGAAACATTCTGTTCCACCTACTCATATTCCTGTCAAATATGTTAGTGTTAGAAAAGGAAGAACAGAACTGGTGAAATAGGTCTTCAAAACCCTCTGCCAGCTAGAGACGCTGCATGCGTACAATAGGGTACCTGGGTTCAAGTTAGTAATCCTTGAGTATTGAAAAAAAAATCAGAAAAATGAGAATGAAATTATTTGGTTGCTGCTAGAAGAGGCATCTTTTGTGAACTTGCTGTGGCATGCCATTGCTCTCAGACAATGAGAAAAATTCTTGGTTCCAATCATTGTTTAATGTTCTCAAGATATGCCAAGGAGAGAGTCTAAAGGCTGGGTTATCATATTAGCATCACAAGACATCTGTTTCTTATGTTTCGGCTGAGTGGTATTTCAAATTCTATGCCATCTGGCCCATCCTATTAATCTAACCTTATCTCCAGCTTCTAGTGGGTCAGAGTCCTCACCACTCTCATCATAATGTTGTGTCCTGCTCATTTTCACCTCCATGCCTTTCCTCCTGAATTCCCCTGCCTGGCATACTTTTAGTTATTTATTTATTTTTCATCTCCCAAAGTTTTTCTAATGAGGAAGCAACCTCTTCAAGCTATCCCTCAAAGTCAAAGAACTAAATGATTTCTTACTGAGCTCTTGCTATATTCCTAATATCCTGTTGGCTGTGTAGGATACAGAGAAAGATTTATAATTAACATTTATTCAGCACCTACTATGTGCCAGGCACTTTGCATAGAACATTATCTGAGTCAACTCTCAATCTTATTCAATTTCTAGTTTGCGGATAAAGAAATGATCTTAATCATTATCTACCTATTAAGTGGAAGAACTATTATTCGAACCCATGTGTATCTGATTCCAAATTCCATGTTCTTATCATTATGCCATGATGTCCATGCTAATAGATTTATAACCTAATTGGGGTGCAGGATAGAGATTTATGAAATCATAAAATATTACAGTGTCAAAGTTGAGAGGGTTTTTTTTTTTTGATGTATAGTTCAACCCTCTCTTGGAATACTGAATATTCTGTATAATATCTTAAGAATGAAAAAAACAGCTATCAGAAAAGCTTCAGTGTCAGAAATTTCTACCTGTCATGTTGAATGAATGGACCTGGGTGAAATACTTTAAATTTGTTCCTATTGAAGTCCTTATTGCCAGTGCTGGCTCTTTTCCCAACTAGTTCCGAACATTTCGTAACTTTATTTGGTTATCCAATATTATTTTTTTCTCTGAGTTGTATATTTTTTCTCAGAGTGCCACAATTATTACCATTCTGCTGTTGACAAAAGTGTTCTTGGGATGGACCTGTGAGTACACCACCAGAGCTATTCTTGCTAGTTGACAGCTATGCAGTGATTGGCGTCCTTTAGGTGTGGTTATTCTATTATCTAGAAGGTTCATCAAGCTTATTATTGCTCTTAAATTACTGGTAAGGGGAGACTTTGTTACATACTCTGATGAAATGCAGGAGCATTGCATTTATTCCATTTTCCCATTTTACTTCTGTAAAATCCCTGAACAAAAAAGAATTAAGCTAGTCTAGTGTGACTTGTTCTTGCTGAAATCAAGTTGGCATCATGGCATCTTTTCATTTCTTTCCAAGTCTGCATAAGCTGCCTATTTGCTAATCTCTTCTAGAATTTGCCTCAGAATGATACAGATGACTTGTGACATCCAAATTCTTGCATTTTGAAAAATTGGGACACTTTGTGAAAGAACATGAAACAATGACTTGTTAATGAACAGTGTATAATGCAGCACTTATTTGGACATAGACCATATGCACTTCTGTGAGAGCTGAAGAGCACGACGTAATTAAGAAAAATCTTCGTTAAAGAGTTGGACTTCGGAGGATGGTTAGAATTGAGTCACAAAGTGAGAAGATGAAAGAGAATTCCAAATGATGGGAATAGGATGAGCAAAGGTATGGAGGTCTAAGATATGAATGAGGTTGTTGTGTTTATAGGCCAGAAGGGCATTGATTTGGCTGGAAAGGTGAGTAGAGGCTGGGGAATATCAAAATTGCACTAGTATAGGCAGGGCGAGACTTGCTTATAGAAGTCGTGAAGGTGACACAGAGAAGGTTGGCTCTGAATGTTGTGATAGGATAAAGGACATGAAAGATTTTTGAGCAGAGGAGTGCTCTGGCAAGAGTGGCATTGAAAGAGGGTGATCCTGGCTGCTGCGTGCAGGAATGCATGATATGGAAGAGCTGCTGGAATCCAGGAGGCTTAATTGGAACTGACACAGTGATCCCGCATGAGGACGGAAGAGTCTTGCTTACTGTAGGGACAATGGAACTGAATAGGAATAGACACAAGAGCCCTTTCAATGGGAACTAGGCCAGATTAAATGTGCGATGGTCAATTTTGTGTGTCAACTTAATTGGGTCATGGGATGCCCAAATATGTAGTTAAATATTATTTCTGGATGTATCTATAAGGGTGTTTACAGAAAAGATTAGCATTTGAATCTGTGGACTCAATTCAGATTGCCCTTCCCATTGAAGGCCTGAATAGAACAGGAAGCAGAGGGAGGGAGAATTCTCTCTTTGCCTGACCGATTGAACTGAGACATCAGTCTTCTGCTCTTGGACTGGCTCTTATACCATTGGCACTCCTGATTCTCAGACCTTTGCGCTCAGACTGGAACATAGACCATCAGGTTTCCTGGGTTGGTCTCCAGCTTGCAGATGGCAGATCATGGGTTTTCTTCAGCTTCCATAATCACATGAGTGTGTGTATGTGTGTGTGTGTGTGTGTGTGTGTATATATATATACATATGAATGACAATATACCCTGTTGGTTCTGTTTCTCTGGGGAACCTGACCGATAAGGATGCTTGACTAGCTTGGTGATGGAATGATTGAATGAGAGAATATGAGGAATGAAGGAGGTGGTGAATCAAAGACAAGTATAATTTTATTCCAGTCTTGGTACCTGGGAGGAATCTGTTGTCATTAAAAAAAAAAAAAAATAGTGTAGGGGGATCAGGCTGGGCATATATACTTTGGTTGCAAAACTGGGTTAATTGGAAATGAAATCCTCTACAGAAATGTTCCTTTCAGAAGCATTTTAAATACTCCTCTACCAAAACTTATACTTGGAGGTGAATTCATTGTAGGTATCTCTTTAAATATATATGTAGGGGCAGCAAGATAACCTCCCACCTCAGATTTTAGAGAAAATAAGAGGCCCTGTAACTATTGAGGAAAAATACATTCACCTTCAAATTATATTGTTTTAGAGGTTAAAAGTATATAATTTCCCAAGGAACACATCACGATTCAGCCTGCTGGGAGGCTGTTGCTCAATTACTCCCAGCAGTGGTGAAGGTGGCTACAAGCCCTCCAGCTTCGCGTAAGCTGGTAGGAGCAGAGGCCTTGACTAGGCTATAGGCTGACAGAGCAAATTCGGGCCCGACAGGGCACATGATCCTGCCCCTTGGGCCGTGATTCCTCTGCTCTGATGTGTCAGGAGTCTGCCTAATCGCAGGTGGCCTGCACAGGTGGCCCTGGCCTTTGCTCTCTATGCCTGTTAGTTAATTTGTCTGGCTGGCATGTCTCTGAGCACGATTGTGTTGCAGGCTCCATCCCCTGGGTGTGACCAAGTAGAAAGATTCTTGTTGTTTCTTGTCTCCATGAAAAGAGGCCAGACCTGAGCTCAGCCGATTGGAGGGGCCAGGGTGACCGCCGGAGGTGACCCTGCCCTGGTAGTTGTAGACTCTGTCACTTTTAAGCTGCAAAAGCCTGGCTGCTCAGGACGATCTGCTGAGAGCTCAACATGTTCAAGGCCTGGTGCCTGAGGTTGCTTCTTATCAGAGATATGGTTATTTGTTGTCGGGCATTGTGAGGGGCTTTGGCCACCTTGAATTTTTGTTATTTTAATAATTTAGCATCTCATGTCTTCAGTGGTTTCCAGTATGACACAAAAGGTCATCAGATGTGTGTACACCAAATATGCATAGATCATCTATAAAAATAATTTGCTTTTCTGTATTTTTTCCATGTGCACAGTGTCTTGATGTTCTGATAGTTTTGAAAGACAGATTTTGAAACTCACTTAAGGATTGTAGGTCTGTTTTTCTTCCCATTGTCCTTCTTAATGATTTCAATTAGACTGTCACTTGAGATGAGCAGAAACAGTCCTTGAACAGGGCAGAGGATGGAGAAGAGAGTGAACTGGTAGCTCCAAAATTTAGTAGAGAGAAGACAGTAATCCAGGCTGGGGAGTGGGAGTGAGTATGAGGGTCTGGGAAACCCTCATTCCCTCACCTCCTTCCTCTCATGCTATCCATTCCTTCCACTGGCAACCTTTGAAAGGTTGTTCATTAAAACTCTCAAGAATGTGCAGCCAAAACAGATCCACTGTTACCAATTCAAAGGTTAATTCTGGTCTGCAGTTTGAGGTTTTGGAAAAGGATCGGTGGCTCATGTTAAAGATTTATAAACAGGCCCCAATGTCAGCCGAAGGCAGTGTGTCAAGAAGAGAACTGCTAGACTCTTTGACTCATCGAAGAGAATCTATGGCTTTTCTAGTTCTCTCCCTCTACTTTCTTTCTCGGCGTCTCTCCTGGTAACAAAGAGAGTTTGGAAATTGTTTTTTAGCAAATGCATTAGAGGGAAAGTTGAGGGAAGTGACACATTGACAAGCAACCGAGGGAACAAACCTGGGAAAGGATGATAAAAAAAGAGGCTGCTAAAAATGTGCACCTCCCCAGATTCCTTCAAGGTGTAATTGCAGGTGTGCAGCTGACTCATGTAAACTGAGAATGGGAAGAGATGTGGTAGCATATCTTCATCCCTTTGAAAACCCAGCAGATCTTAAAACAGGCCCATAGCAGAAGCAGTAGCCTTTACCTGAACTATTCAGGGCTGGTGTTGCCTGTAAGCACTCTGTCTGCGGTTCAGTTTATGCATCTCTCCCCTCCAGCTTTGTGCAGATTTCCTATAGCATATCATTATCTTCACCATTATCATTGCCATCTTTATCACTATAGCTGCTAACACACACGCGTGTTTACTCTGTGCCAGGTACTATCTGCAGGGATTTTTTTCCCCCCATAAGTCTATGAGGTAATCAATCAATGGGAATGATTATTCCCATTTTACAGAAGGGGAAAATTGAAATTAAGGAATTAAGTCCTTTGTTCAAGCCACTTATGCAATAAGTCATGGAGTCAGGGTTCAATTCAGGAAGCTTGTTTCCAGAGAGTCTCTGCTGTAAGCAAATAGATGATGGATGGATGGATGGATAGATGAACAAGTGAATAAATGACTTTCTAGTAGGCTCTTCAGCAGTGTTCTCTTTGCTCTGATTTCAAAATTCCCAAAACCCAGGAGAATGAGCTGTGGCATCTCTCTGTAGTCCTCATCCATGGAGGCACCATTCTCCCTTTGGGGTGTGTCCTTCTGCTCGGACACACAGCCCTCCTGGGGCAGGTCGCTGATGCCTCTGTGTACCTAAGTGAGTGCTACCATCGTCCTGTTTGGCAGCATGGGGCAGGGAAACTCTGAGAGTCCCCAGAAATTCCAAGGAGAGGAGTATCCCACCTCATGAACCAGAGGTACACGTGCCCTCAAGCCTCTTGGAAGCTCCCAGATCCAGAGAGATGAGGTCAAGCACCCTCTCCGTGGGCGAAGATGAGAGGGAGGAGGGGGTAGGACTATGTGCCAAAGCGTGATCTCCCAAATCACCAAACTCTGCTTTTCCTCTGAAAATACACTACACAATGGATTGAATTGTGTCCCCACCCGCCACCCAAAGATCTATTCAATTTCTAACCCTGGTGCCTGTGAATGTGACATTGTTTGGAAATAGGATTTTTTCTTTGCACATGTAATGAGTTAAGGTGAGGCTTTAATGGATTAGGATGGGCCTAAATCCAATGACTCTGTCTTTACGGGAAGAGGAGAGGGCACACACACCACACAGGGAAGAAGGCAGAATGGAGACTGAGGCAGAAATTAGAGTTGTGCAGCTACAAGCCAAAGAATGGCAAAGATGGCTGGGAGCCATCAAAAGCTAGGACGTGAAAAGGAAGGATTCTCCCCTGCTGCCTTTAGCAGGATCACAGCCCTTCTGACACCTGGATTTTGGTCTTCTATCCTCCAGGATTGTGAGAAAATGCATTCTGTTGTTTTAAGTCACCCACTTTGTAGTAATTTGTTATGGCAGCACTGGGAAACTAACATACCTCCCTTCTGTTTTTCCCCCCCATCCAC
Organism: Pteropus medius; assembly: GCF_902729225.1. Taxonomy (NCBI): domain Eukaryota; kingdom Metazoa; phylum Chordata; class Mammalia; order Chiroptera; family Pteropodidae; genus Pteropus; species Pteropus medius. The sequence goes on from NW_024344374.1 coordinate 1,911,814, forward strand.
TTGCTGTTATCTTAGGGTGCCGCTTTTTCTGATATTCTTATCCATATCTATCCCACCTGCAAAGTTTTTACTGGATCTTGCTTTTGGTAATCCAGGCGAGAGATAATCTATAGAGAAAAATAAGGGAGTTTGATATTTCAAGTTGTCGCAAAGAAATACGTCATATCACCAAGTTATACATTGACACTTATTAGGTGCTCAGTAATGTGTGGTGAATCAAAGAAAGAGAGACTGAATAAAGATTCAACTCATGGGGCATAACTTTCCATCTTCCCCTTTGCCCCTTAGCAGCTACTCTCTGGAGTGAATTTTCATGAAATAAAAGACAGATGATTTGTTTCAGATCTTGAACTTCAAAGTATAGACTCATTCCCTTTGGAGTTTAAATAAAGAAGCAATTACTCTGTGCATCAGTATTAATTGCCTTTATTTATAAAGAGCCTACTGTGTGCCAGGCACCAGGCTGGTTTCTTATATGCATCGTCTCATTTACTTACTATGACCCGATATTTAATTGATGAAGGAACTAAGACCCAGAGGTAATTAATTATATTAATAATAAGAGCAAACATGTTTTGAGTACTTGTTATATGCCATGCTGGGGATTTCTCATGTATCATTCTGTGTAATGCTCCCAGTGACTCTCTGAGGTTGGTTCTATTATTTCTCCCAGTTTTACGGAGAGGCTAAGTGACTTGGCCCACGTTGCAAAGCACCATGTCTGTGAACAGTGTACACACACACACATACACACACACACGCAAAACTGAAGATGTGGCTCCTGCCTTCTTGGAGCTCACAATCCAGATGGGGAGAAGAAACTCTGATTCATGGAACAACTCAGTTTGTGTTGACAGATGGGCATAAGGGTGGGCCAAGGCCCTGGCTGACTTTGAGCAAGTATTTCACTCTAGAAGAAAATGAGAAGGAATGGGAAGGAGCCTATGGAGAGTGTTAGTGAAATGCCTCATTTTAATTGTGTTGGAGGGGTTGGAGCAAGATATAGGGGCTGATGGTAGGAGGTCCTCAAAATTTGTAAAAGGCCCCCTTCTGAGAGGAACAGTTATAACAGTTATACACATCAGTGCAGAGTGGCTGAGCTTGGCTGTCTTCTTAAGAAAACAACTTGTGGGATGGTCCTTAGATCTATTCACTTAATGAATATTAGACATGTCCATATTGAGTTAAGATCAGTGTGTCCTCAGGTATGTTGAGAATTCATTCTCCTATCACTTTCCTATTTGAGATGATATACTTTATGAGATTTTGGCTACGACCTAGAGGACTTTCTCTAAATTAGGATCTTAATTTCTCTGGGTTTATAGCTGGAGTCCTTTAGACACCTGATTATACCTGGTTTGGGGATATTGGTGGGGCAGACGACTCTTGATAGAGGTGATTTTGACTGCACGTCTGCTCCCACTGCCTGCAATGTTCCAATCTCCCTACTCCCTACCAAGCCAGTCAGTGAGGGTCACGAAGCCCTGGGCTCAGGCATAATGCCCTGAGAAATGAAACATCCAAATGTTCTAGCGAGTTGGGCAGAGAGGGGTGACAAGAGAGGTAGCAGCTGTGGCAGTAACTGAAATAAAAATTTGGAAACCATCCAATGGATCATGTATGTGAAAAGGCTAAAATTCTATTAAATTTATAGTGGAAACATGAGAATGAGGAGGAAGAAAGTGAAAAATTAGGGCAGAATTTTGGAGATGGACATAGAGGACTTCCTGGATTCAGAGAAAGTAACTCAAGGACTCTTTGTTACGGCCCCTTTGGCTTTGGGCTTGGGCAAGGAGTGGTCATAAAGACATCAATTTTTCCTGGACTGGAGTGTCCTGTAGGCCTCTCATGCACTTGGAAAACTCCTATGCATTCTTCAAAACCCAACATAGGCATTACATCTCCCAAGTGATTTCCCTGACCCCTCAGCATGAATTAGGGGCCTCTCTTCTGTGTTACTATAACATTCTGTGCTCACCTTTGTCCTAATGATTGTTACCTTATCTTGTAATCACGTTTACTTTTTTCTTTCACCCACTATGAGCAACTTAGTGCTAGAAAAGTTCAACCTTGCTACATTTCCATCTAGCGCACAGCCCATAGCAGAAGTTCAAAGCATGTTTATTGATCCCAATTATAAATTTAAAGATGGCCATTTTGTTCCACTCAATTTTGCTGTGAACCTAAAACTGCTCTGAAAAATAAAGTCTATTTTATTTTTAAAAATCCATTTTGTTTTTTATACCAGTTTCTATGGGATTAGTTGGAACACAAGTTCTTAAGAATTTGGTCAGCTCGGGGTAGGTACATGGGCGAAATCGAATTTTTGGAACTGAAAAGCTAAGTGGATTCACTGAGCCCCCTTAGGCGCTGGCCCCAGGAAGGTCCAGCTGATGTCGTCAGTCTCCCTCTGACATCCCTGTTCTTTGGATTCAATGGAGTTTGAGGCCGCCTCTGTCTCCTCAGTCTGTGGAATTTGCAGATGGTGCTGGCAGATGCTCAACTTGGTCCTCCTCAATGCTTCTTGTTCTCTGCTGGCGGCCACTGCACGGTAGGCTTGGTGCAGGGAGAAGGGGTGGGAGCCCAGGGGGAGGGGAGCTGGGAAATTTGATGTTCATGCCTGGAATGAAAACTCACCCATGTAGCAGGAGAAAGTGTTTTGACCTCCTTTGAATTGCCTGCGCTGAAATGGCGTGGAGCTGCAAGGCGCTGCTGACCCCGTGGAAAAGTTTGCGGGCGCGGGCCTTACTGCTGTCCTCAATTTCCATCTTCAGGATGGAAACATCTCCTGCTTCCGCCTTCAGAGAGCCTTTCTCTGTGCTTCTTTGTGAGACATTTCTGAGAACCGCCTGCATTCCCTTTCTGGTGGTGAATTGATTTAGAAGATCCTTTGTTGATAGCCCAGCTTCAAAAGCACTCAGAGTCTGCTGTTTATCTTCCTTCTCCTTTCTAAGCGAGGCACTGCTTTTACAAAGGAGAGGGGGAGAAATAAAAATGCCTTTTTTTTTTATTGACTTATAAACTCATTAAGCTCTTTTTGGGGGGCCACAGTGTATCTATTTTGTGGGTAAATAGTGTGATTTCCACATATTTTATACTCAGTTAAATGGGGGTTAATGGTAAATCAAATCATTCTTTGTCTGTGAAGAGTATATGAGTTTTATATTAAATGTTTTATAGTTTTCTTTTGTTCTAGATGTTTATTTAGTTTTATTTCAGTAAATATTGAGTACTTAATGTGTGGTCAATGCAGATAAAACAAGATCTACAATTTTGAGGAGCTACTGGAAGAAAGAGACTAGGAAATAAGGAGTTGTGGTTTTTAGGGCAACTAGGGCACCAAACACTTTCAAATGGTTGCTACAGAGGTTAAATTTCCATGCAGGTTCTATGCAGGTCTAAATGATCTTACCGCTGGGCACAGGCAGGTCTTAGGCCATGTCCTTTTAACTTTAACTCCAGGGGTGAACAGAGTCTCTTAATTTCAATTTGGAAAATCCTGGAAAGAACTTTGATTAGTCTGGCTAGATCACATGGTGCCTCCTGTGGCCTGGGGAGACCTAAGGGTTGGGGTGGGGTAGTATGATTGGCCAACATCACTAGAACAGATGGTTGGAGAAAGAGGAGGCACTGTCCTCATTAAAAAGGGGAGTGTTGTTCCCAGAACAAGGGAGGAGTCCTCGGCAGACAAACAGTAGCTAGCTGTCTGCTACGGCTGAGGAGCATTGATAAACGTTGATTATTCCTGTCTGAACACGAAATCAAGTCTTACATTCATCCCCTTTAGATGTCTTCATCCACAGCCACCCCACTGGTTAGAGACATCATTGGCTGTCCTTATCATTATCAGCATCATACTTATTTAGTGAGCACCTGCTATATGCTAGGCACTGGACCAGGTGCTTTATATATATTATTCATTTATTTCTATAACAGTACTATAAGGCAGATAATATTTTGCTACTTTATCGAGGCTCATACGCATTAAATAACTTGCTCAAAGTCACACAACTAGTAAGTGGGGGAGCTGGGATTTGAATTCCAGTCTCTCTGGCTTCAATACCTGTTTTCTTTCTGCTACCCTATTGGCTGCTTGGGATTCCTGCATCTTTGGGATGAAAGTAGATCTCTAATGACAATATGAAATGGAACCCAAAGACTTTTGACCCATTTCTCCATTTGCCCTGATTCATTCTGTGCCCATCTCTGACCTCCTCTGTGCTCAGGAGGCTTACCCCCCATGGAATGTACCATTCGGATACCCTAGCTGGCTGGCTTCCATTTGGGTGGGGCCAAGGGCATCCCTGGCAGGAGACTGAGGGAGCAGGAGTGAAACGTTGCTTCGGCGCTGCCTGTCAGTGGTGCTGTCCATCCAAAGCTATGGCTTCTGCTGGTAGCCTTTCCCCCATGGCTCCAACTCCCACCAGGCTCCCGTGACATCGTTTCCTCCCCTTGACCCTTCTGGGCAACTCACTTCTTTGTTCATTCTCCCAACTCTCTCAGCTCTGTGAGCGATCCCTTCATTAAAGTCCCTTTATTTGAACCATCTGGAGTAAATTCTATTTTCCACCGAGACCTTGACTGTTGCAAAGACCAGTATTGACTTGCTTATGTTTAGATTGCGAAGTAAAGGCATAAACAAATAAGCAAAATCCAAATAAAACTGCTGTTTACTACGGCTCCATTTATCTTCTTAAAACAAAGATCTCTTAACGCCAGAGAAAGGAGGAAGGGAATAATCGTGGAAAAATCTCTCTCTATTACTTTGTTCTTATTATAACTTAGTAAAAACTTTATCAGAGGTTGGATGTGGTCCACGGGCCAATGTTTGGAAGCAAATAAGTGAGATTACTTTAACACTCTAGCGATATGTTCCCCTGCAATTTAACATAGTTAGAAAGAGAACCCAATATATGTGCATTTCCCACTACAGTTTACAACGTGCTTTTGAAGTTTCATAAATGCTCCATAGGCTCTTTTCAACAAACCTGCATTAAATATCTATTTTGTGTCACCCTCCCCAAACTGGGGATATACAGGTGTTTAAGATACGACCCCTGCCATTACAGACTAGTCAGGTTGATGTAGAAGAAAAGAGGCAATTATAATACATCAAGGACAGTGCTAGGGGAAAGGTCAGCATGGGGCTGTAAGAGCACTTTGCAGACACAGCAACTAATTTTCTTGGGGCTGGGGGTGGAGTGGTGACATCTAGACCAGGTGACATTTGAGCTGAAGCTTTGAAGCATTTTAAGAGTTTGCCTAATGGACAAAGGGAAAGGGCATTTCAAGTAAAAAGTCCAGCTTGAATAAAGGCATGAGAGAATATGGTACCTATGGGACTATCTCCTGAAACTAACCTGGCATGGCTGAATTGCAAGGTTGAGGGTGAGACACAGAATGAGCCAAAGGATGAAGAGCTTTAGATTCAGCATTGTGGGATTTAGCCTTTAACCTGTAGGCAGCTGTAATTTATTAGCGATCCTTCCTCCTTCCCTCCCTCCCTCCTTCCTTCCTTCTTTCTTTCCTGGCCTCTTTCCTTCCTTCCTTCTATTCATCATTTGAGAGATGGATGTGAGGGGACTGAGGTTAAGGGCTCAGATTCCAGTAAGGATGTTCAGGAAATAATAAGTGAGGTTCTTGATTAAAGTGACACAGTGGGTACAATATCCCAGTGCCAATCCCCTCAAATCCACCTGCCGATCAAGGGGACAATAAGGGAGAAGCTTCCTTTGAAATTTCTTCTTAGCTTTAGCCTCCAATCTGCCACCTTGCAACCCTGAACCCCAACAGTCTATGAAGGGTGGCAATGAAGAAGTTCCTACCGTCTCACGAGTTTTTGGACTCACATAGAGTTAGGAATCTCATAAATGCTATAATGTTACAAAGTTCTGTATTGGTGAAGTAAAAGGCAGACCACGTATCGCAGAAAATATCTCCAGGCAGGCGATTGGTGAATACTTTGCCTGTGGGTTTGTACAATTAGGCCTGAAGGCTTGGGGGATTTCTTCTGTGTGTATGTGCGTATGTGCACGTGTGTGTCCCCTGTTCTCCCTGTGACCACTTGCCCACTGTCACCTTGGAAAATGAAACCTTGTTTTCGATCTGCCTAGGAGCAAACCTCCTGATTGCAAAGTTGGACTTGGTGAGTTTTCAGATATTGCTGTGTGATTGGGGCGACATTTCTTTGGCCTTTAATTCCAGGTTTTCCATTCTAAAACAATGAAAATTTTATATGCATACACTAATCATTTTCATGAGCTTTGTAACATGGGGAGTTTTAGTTTTATTTATCATGCATCTGTGTGCGTGTGTGTGTGTGTGTGTGTGTGTGTGTGTTAGAAATTTTCTTACTAGTTCCATGGAAAACTAGGAAACCTGGTTTACTTAAATCTGACTTCAGCACTCCTGTCTTATTGGGCTGTGGAGCCTTAGGCAAATTACTTAACCTTTCTGAGACTCAGTGTCATCATGAGTAAAACAAAAGTGTTTCATAAACTCTAAAGTGCAACATGAATACTATTATTGTTATTATTAACAAAATTTGGATACGTTTGAAATGTCAATGTAACCTCAGTAAAACGGTCCTTCTGACTGATTATTGTGAATCTCGATGGCTCTTACAGATTTTAGATCTGGTATCTTTTATAGATGAATACAAGAGAACCTCCTCTTAACTGAGATTACTTGTTTATTTATATGTTTAAGTTCTGGGTAGATTTCTAGCATAGTTTCTACCCTGTAGCTGGCTCCTATTATTAATAATTTATTACAAAAAATAAAAACCGGTTAAAAGTGCTTGATAGCTGATATTGCATTTTCGCTTACTTCACAGTGACCGTCATTATTCCCATTTTACAGACGAAGAGACTGGTATTCAGAATAGTGTAAAATAGTGTCTAAGCTCATACAGTAAATAATTTTAGTAGCAACCTGAGTTGCAATGTTCTGATTCCAAATTCCCTTTTCTTCTTATTATACCACCTGTGTTAGGTTGTAATATTTATTGACACAATTTGTTTTCCATTCCCTGCCCCAGTTCCCCTGCCGTACTTTCATGTTGATGGAATGTACTTTTGCGCCTATTAACTGTGAACTTGACCATGTAACTTGCTTTAAACAATGGTTTGTGAGCAGACCTGTTATAAACCATGTCTAAACAGAACTTATAGATGAACTTGCATGGCTTGGCCCTACAACTTGAACATCTGCAGTTTGCCATAAGAATAGCATGGCCCTAATTCGATTGCTCCTTGTGCCTGGGTCCCAGAAGGAGAAAACCTGTGAAGTTCAGTGGAACCCAGTGGAACATACTGGAGCCCAGGCAAGCCCATCAGAACCAACCCTCAGCCCTCATGCAATGAGGGCAAGAACTACATGTTTGTTGTTGTAAACTACTAAGATTTGGGTGGACTTTTGTTGTTGGCAGCAAAAGCTGACTCATAAACCAATCTATTTTTTCTTAGGAGCTAATTTGGTTTTCAGACTTTGATGGGTCCAATTCCCTCCTTTTTGAGACTTTTGATACTCAAATCAATATCTGGTATGATCCAGGACTAAGCAGATCACAGTATTATCTGCCCCAAGTACAAAGCTTATAATATGCAAATTTTCAGTAAATGCGTGTGTTGCTAAGAATGATGAAAACTCGAAGCTCTGGTCCACTGGCCCTGGGAAGAGAGAACGAAATGTTGGATACTGAAGGTCGATTTAGTAGGCAAAGAGATCTCTGGGTGAAATGAGGCAATAAAGGGTAGGGGCTGGGGCATGGAACCAAATCTTCTCAAACATGAGAAAAGCCTTGGGGTGAAAGTCCACTTGTAAAAGGATGTTCAGCCAAGTTATCATGGTATGGAGGCAAGATTGTAAAATCACTAAAAAGAAGCAAATTTCCTTGGAACTTTGTAGCCAGCTCATGCCCCTTTTAGTCTTATCAACCTGAGGCACAAAGTTAAACTCCCTTTATCTTTCCAGGATATAGAAAATTGTCACCAGAGGAATAAGCCTTGACTGCTTTACTCTACTGAAGCTATGTCCCTGCTGTACTCAAGGCACACTTAGCATCATTGTGACTATAGTTTCTTCTATTACAGAAAATATATCTCAAATGACTGGAACCACATTTATTGTATTCATACCGCATCTTCAATGCCTAGCACAGTATCTGTGCTCAGTAGGAAATCCATGAATATTTGTTGTGTGTACAATAAATAAAAAACTCTTCACCTTGCCTGAAAACTGGATGCTCTCAGACAGTAGTAAGTCTTTGCTTACAACTCTCTCCAGTGAAGATTGCTCTGCCTATTGCCTGGTGGTTCCATGGAATGAACTGGATTCTCTATGGTCCTTGCTCTCCTCTGTTCCTCTCTTGTCACCCTTCACAGTTTTTGCCAGGATCTTTTGTGACCCATGACTCTGTTCCCACTACCCTCCACTGGATTCAACCTGGAAATCTGCTGCCTTCATGTTGCGCTCCCATCGTCGCTGATCATTTTAACCTGAATCACAGCCTTTCCTTGAATTCTATCCATGGCTGCCTTTCTTTGGAGCTTCAAGATCCTCGTTGTACATTAGTTTCACAGTTCCTCAGCTTCTTGAAATCTGTGACCCCTCATCTATATTTCACAGAAATATTTTCGAGCCTCAGAAAAAAGAATTTTAGTCATTCAGTGCAGGACGTGCCCTTAGAAAGCAGCTAATTCAACCCCCCCACTGTTCAGATTAGGTGACCCGGGGAAGGGAGTTGGTCAAGTGAGTAAATAGCAAAGCAGAGGATAGAACCCAGATGTCTTTCTTCCTGGTCTAGGATTGTTTCAGCTGCACCCTCTTACCTTTTCAGGCAGACTCCTCTTGTCTTACCACCAATATTAGTGTGTAACTACAGTGCAGGTGACACACCTGAAAGTGTTACTGCTATGAACTTGAATCAAAACACGTGAGGTTCGTTTTCAGTTTGGAGAATATTTTCATGCTTGAATTTTCTTCTTGTTAAATATCTGTAGGTAAGAGACTTGCTTCTAAATTAGTTCACACGGTTTTCTTAAATAAACTTTGCTTCAATTTGCTCCTTAGTAGCAGCTGAGAACGAATTCAGTTAAATTAAAAAACAAAACAAAACAAAATAAAAAACATTTGTTGGAGGCCTACATGCCAGGTACTAAAAACACAGTACAGATCAGGAGAGGAGAGTTACAGGTCAGGAGAGGAGAGAGAAATGTAAAGAGTTAAATGCAAAACAATGTAAAAGGAAATGTAATAGAAGGATGTGTAAAGTGCTGCATGGGCTCCAAGAGGGAAGAGTCACCCTTGGCCAGAAAGGCCTGGAAAGACTCACAGAGGCTACTCAATCTATGCCTGACATACGAACAGGCATTTTCTAGACAGCTGAGCTGCTGGTGCGGGGCAAGAGTCCTGGGTTACAGAGGCGAAGATGAAAAAGTGTTCATTGGGTTGTGCAATGTGGAGCTCACAGGTATTCTTGGTGAGAGTGTTTAGGAGTTAGAATTGAGAAGTGAAAGATAGAGTCCAAGTACTTTGAAAGTGGACAATCCTTTCTAGATAATTGGCTTTGAAAAAAGAGGGAAGGAGAGGGCAGGACCTGCTAGGTAGGGACATAGGAATGAGAGACCCTTAAAGGTAGGAGGTGCTTGTTCGTGTTTCCCTGCAGTGGGGAAAGGATCCAGTAGAGAGGGAGGATTTGAATCATCAAAAATTGAGGGACAATTGATGGGAAAGGACAAGACAGAGAACAATAAGGAAGAAGGCATCCGAAGCAGAAGGAGGGACATCTCGAATACTGGATGGAGAAGGTCAGGATGTCGTGGGTGTAGGATGGTGGTTGGTGTAGAGGAGAGAAGACAAAGCAATTCAGGCTGGGTTACTTGTTTGGCTTGTGAAATAATTTTCTGTGAGATCATCTGAGGGAGAGGGATGCAGGGAAGACCTAGGGGACTTGAGGCCAGTGGTGAGGTTTGGATCTGTCACTGAAAGGGATAGATAGGGAACTGACCCCAAACAAGTAAGAGTAATGCTAATTAAAGCACATTGAGGGCTCAGATGATGTTAAAGAGTTTGAACCTGTCCCGGCACCAGTCTGAAGAGCACTGTCACCTGCTTGGATTCTGCCTTGGATGATGTCTGAGAATAACTAGGATGAAACGATATCTTGTTCTGTTGGGTTCTCTAAAATTTGTGTGTTTGATTTAGCTTTATGTCAATGTCATGTTCTAAGCACTCGATTCTTCATCTCTTGTTTCAGTTATTCCATATGCTTTTATGGTTCTGTAAATCAGTGTCGCCCAGGGTGAGGATAACAAGAAGAAATTCACTAAGAAGCCACAGGTCCCGATAAGCATTTATCTATGGATATATATATATATATATATATATATATATATACACACACACACACGTATATATATATATATATATACGTGTATATATATATACGTATATATATATCCATATATAAATATATATGTGTATATATATATATACGTGTGTGTGTGTGTGTGTATATATATATATATATACACATGTATTCACTAAGAAGCCACAGGTCCCGATAAGCATTTATATATGGATATATATATATATATATATATATACGCGTATATCCACATTTCTAATAACAATAAAACCCAGGAACATCCAAGTTAGTTAGCACTGTAAGTAGAATTCCTTGAAAGGGCAGAGCAAATCAAGAAATCTCAGCCTTTTCCCCTAAGATTCACCTTCCTTTGGAACTTCTCAACTATTATTGCTGCCATTCTGATGCTCTCCACCAAAGAACACCTTCTGCCTTTAACATCAGGGGCAACTATATAAATATAAGGCTCATCTACTTGTCCAGCTGAGTTCAACAAGACTGGCTTAGAGACGGCAATGGGAAAATAAAGATTGATTGTTGTGAATCTAGAACTTTGTTTACATTATACATTTCTAACTTGAGGTCCCAAAAGGGAGGAAGATATAGTAACTAAGGTCACAAAACAAGTGACCTTAGAATTGGGATTCTAATCAGAACTACCTGACCCCAAACTCATGTCCTTTCCTGCCTCTTCTCACCGTTGGGCCTCATGCTTAAGGTCTATACTTGTAGGAGAAAGGATAAGTATAAGGGTGCATCTGCAATCAGAGGCACTAGGCACTGCTAAGGGGACAATTCAGGGAGAGAAAGCCCTAGTGGTGACCTGACCCAGAAGAGACACTGGAGGAGACAAGTGCCTAATCTGAATCTTTAGGTGGTTTGCTGTGGGAACTACATGTTTCTCCACAGATCTTCAGTAAGTTGACCTTGCTCATTGATCATCTTTAGAACGGTACTGAAGAGAGTTTAGTCCTGCTTTCGGGTTGATGTGGGGTGAAAAGAGAGATAACATGTATGGAATTGAGCAGCTAGAGATTAAGGGACAAAGGACTCTGGGTTACTATGTGTTAGGAAGATTATTCTCACCACAGCATGAGAACCAGGGGTGGGAGCGGGGAAGTCAAGGAGTATAAGGTGTAAAAGCCCGCTTAAGAGATGATAAGCTCTGGACCAAAACGAAGTGGTGGGAAGAGTGAAGAGGAGACAGATTTGAGGAATGTTTCAGAGATAGAAGCAGGAGTTCTTGGTGATTTAGGATGAGAAAGAGGATGGGGTCAAGGCTAACTCCAAAGTTTAGGGGTTACATGTTATTTTGAGAATGCTGAGGAAAGGAAGATTGAGAGCCCCCAAAGAAAAAGCAGGCAAGGGTTGTGTTTTGAAAAGAAATAGCAAAAGAAATCTCCTACACAACATGCAATGGGTGGAGCAGTGATTTTCATACTTACTGAAGCCTGAGACTCAGATCCTTTCTTTACATGGTAGTTTAGCTGAAACCCAATAAGTGCCAGATGCTGTTGTTTTGGTTGGAGGTTGGGGATGGGACGCCCCTGCTGCTGCCCTCTCCATGGCTCCTTCTGGGGTTTTCAGGAGTCCCCACTGAACCTCAGAGCAGCACAGTTTGAAGAATAAGTGAATAGACACTAAGGAGTTTACTGTGAGAGGGTGCTGAAAAGAACGGAACAGAAACAAAAGGTAGTTACTAGAATATTATGGTGAAAAAAAGTTCTTGGTTTCTTCATGCCCCATAGCTAAAGGCTTTAAAGACAGAGGACTAGTTATGAAGCAAAAAAGGAAAAAAGAGAAACTAGCTATTGTTACAAAGAGAGAGTTTGTGGATTTTTATTGGAAAGAACGGGGGGTGGCGGGGGGAGAAGAAAAACAAAAGACATACATCAGAGAAACCTATAAATATGTAAAAATGTGACTCAAATGAAGCTTATTATGAGTAAGAGGAAGAAAGAAGAGTCAGGGAAAACATTTTAAAGTGGAGAATTTGTACAAATGTACACCAAAATTTTGTTGATTTGGGGTGGGAGAATTCTTTGCAGATTTCAAGACAAAGCATTGACTTCTGTAATATCTTGTGAGGGTGAAAGAAGAAAAATCTATGAAAATGTTTTTAAAATGCTAAAGAGACACTATGGTGGGGTATTGTATCGTGATTAAAATGATTATTTCTGCACTCTTTTGTTCTTGGTTGTTCAGTCAGCGACATCTATTGGCATCTACTACTTTAGGATTTCCCAGATGAGTAAAATGCAGCCAGGCAGACAGAGGGAGTGGAGGTGGGAAGTATATATGTGGATTAGGAAAGAGGGAAGAGCAAGGCATGACACTTACAAGAACTGCAGAGGTGGGTGTGGCTGGAGTTTGTGAGGATGTGGCAGGATATGAAGTGGGAGGGGTCCTCTGAAGCCAGACCCTGGAAGACCTTGTGGCTGTTGCTAAAGGGTTTGAACTTTATCCTGAAGGTAAAGTGGAATCACTGGAAGATTTGTCTGTCACTTTCACTGTCAGCCCTATATCATCATTGACTCTAGATTATATGCTCAAATTAATTATATGCTCAGAATCCAGTCGTACTGTCACTTAGTAGCTATGAGACCTTGGGCATATGTCACTCACATGCCTTCTGCCTCAGTTTCCTCATTTGTACAATGAGATGCTAACAGTACATACTTCATAGGGCTTCTTCCTTATGTGGAGAAGGCTGTTTATAAGTTTGCTATTATTATTATTAGAGCAAATTAATTTGTTTCTGTCCTGCTTTCCATTCTGCTTTTTAAATTACCATGGTCCCATTGTAAGAAACATGTAGAAAATACTTCAAATTTTGTTTTAGATGTGAGCGTATCGGTCTAGAGACATATTTTAATCATGGAGGAAAGGGTCATACTTTTAACTTTCACGTTGCCCTTTTGAAGAGTTTGAACATACTCAGGGGAAACAAATCTCTGAGGCTAGTGTTTTGGAAGCAAATGCGACAGTAAAGTGATGAGGAAGGTGTGGGGATTGCTCCTCCCCCTGAGCCAGGACAGTTGCGATAACCAACACTCCGTGAGCCTTTCAGTCACCTGGCACCTTTTTCATCCATATGTCATTAAATGCTCATAGATTATGAGTCATTCTGATTTTAAGGGTGGGAAAACTGAGACTTAATCCACATCCACAATGAGGCAAGGCTCGATCCAAGTCCCCTGATTACACATCCTGTACTCTTTTCGCTCTCCCACATCGGGTAGGAATTAAGTGGAAAAGCTGATTTTTCCTTTGAGGTCATGGAGGTCCAAACTGGCTACTCACTGCGTTCCTCGTCTGAGAGTTCAGGGAAACACTGGCCAGCATGAAGCTTCTTCCTATATACATTTTCCTAAACCCAAGTGGGAAGTTGGGTGAAACATAGCCTAACTTTTTGTCTAGAATCCAACAAGTTTCCAGTAAATAACATAAGTTTCCTTGAATTTTGTGGACTCCTGGTGGGTTGGAAAAAGTAGACTTAGTGTTCTTTTTTTTTTTTTTATGACTTACAGTTCTTAAAAAATTTCTTCCTGTCCTCTACCCCTCACCCCATACTCACTTTAAATTTTATAAAAGTATCATTTTTTTTTTGTTTTTAAACCCCGTGATTTTGTAGCATCAATAATCTGTTTTGACTATAACCACATCTAGTAATTTTAAACACTTTAGATATAAACTCCTAGGTTGCTGACTAAAAGAAAGAAACGGGAATGGGGTGGGAGGCAACTCAGTGGGAGAAGTGAGACAGTGGTAAGGGAAGCTTGTAAACCATCATGAGGAAGCGTAAAAATTCTGCAGCCGCTCTAACTTACTTTCCATCCAGAAAAAATAGTTGGAAAGAAACAGCTGCAATGTCCCGCTAAGCTGATTGTTCCAAGACAAAACATCATCTCTTTCACTTCATACTTTCCATCCATCTCCTCTCTCCCTTCTTTGTAGCACTTTTTCCTTTCCTTCCATTCTTTTACTCCTTCTCTTTAGTCTTCCATCACCTTGGATAGTGTTTCTTTTCTGTGAGTACCCACTGGAATTAAAGAAACGGAGACCTAACACACAGCTGTGAAAGAAAGAAAATTGCTTAAGGAGACGAAGAGCACAGTCTTTCCTTAGGAGAAATAGTGATTAGTTTCCTGAGGGAATAAAAAAAAAAAAAAAGCAGCAGCAGCTCACATTCACTTCTTTGCAAAGTTGCAGATCAAGGTTGTGTTACTGCTTACAGATAACGTGGAAGCAACACGTAGGCTTGAAAAATGAGCCATTCCTTCCTGGGTGAAACTTAGCCTATCCCCCTCTGTCATAATTATCGACGGACTTAGATTGAAGTGATTGTGGGACGCATTGTTCTTAAAGATAGTCAGGGATGTGACCACATGCGACTCTGATGGGAAAGACCGAGAGCAGTGCAGCTCACCATGGCAGCCCTGGAATGGCTGAGATATGCAAAAGTGCTGGTTTGATCCAAAAGGTATAAATAGCATGCGAGGGGGAGGGTAAGCAGGGCTGCAGACTGCTGTGTTTGAAGAACAATTTAACAGAGACAGAGCAAGATGATGATAACTTGGAAGAAGGATAATTTGTCATGATTACCTCCTCCACCCCCACCCCCCACCCCCGCCCCAGAGAGAGAATAGCTTGTGCCCATTGGAATTCGTGTATAAGTTAAAGAAAAAAAAAGCAAATTGACATTGTAACAAAGAAAACATATCATTTTATCTTTCCTTTTCTGGGTGGGCACTTTCGGGTGCACGGTGGCATCAGATTGTGAAGGATTCTACTGAAAAGATCTGGCACGTTGGTAGGGATTTTCTAAGGTTTTAGACATTTTCATATGAGTAGCTTCTTCATTAGTAAGTGCCACCCCTAAATGCACGTGCTTGGGGTTTATGACCGTGTATGCAGAGCCATCCGACAACAGCGTTGCTTCCTCTACCAATTTTGCGACAAATGCATCTGCCCTGTAAAGTCAAATGGTGCTAACTGCTATCAAAGGTCTGAACATAAATCCTAAAAGTTTTGCAGGAAAAATTTGAAATAGCTTACCTACTTTTCCTTTTTAAAATAACATTCACTGATTTCTAAAAATATGATTGTATAAGTAGCACATAGTCAATGGGGGCGCTTCTGGAAATAGAGAAAAGTACGAAGATTAAGGAATAAAATAGCCACTAATTTCATCACCAACATATGTGCATGTTAAGACTCCCTGAGGACCTCAGAGTCTTCTGCCTGACCCAGAATAGAGGTGGTTTCCTTTGTTCCTCCGTTGTCTTTCCTCTCCTCACATTTCTCCTTTCTCTGGTCCTCATTTGTGGCTCCGATTTTGATTCATTGCCTCTGCCTTACGGCTAATCCCTTGGTTCCTTCAGGAACTGCTCTGGTGGAGTATATCAGTCGTTTCTTTACACCAAGACTTGATGAGCCATGGGAATATATTGCAGAAAAACAACTCCATGTATTTGGCAAGAGGGGTTCTCTAGGACAGTGCTTGCAGATCGGAGATGACACCTCTTCGGATCCCTGCTTCTGGGCCCTGGGGTGAAACGGTGGGAAGCCCTGGATGAAGGAGTGGGCTGTAACTAGGGTGGCCAGATTTGGCAAGTAGAAAAACAGGATGTCCAACTGTTTTACGGGGCATACTTCGATTTTTAAAAAAATTTGTTATTTATCTGAAATTCAGGTTTAACTGGGAGTCTTGTATTTTATCTGGCAAATACGACTGAAATAGTTCAGAAAGGCAAGAGATTGAAATTGAAAGGAGACCAGGGAAGATGGACTCCTCAGGTGTTTTGTGAGAGCCCTGCTCTTTCCAGTGCTGGATGGTTCCACCCCCAGGACCTCAGTCTGACCTACTCCCTCCTCACTCGACTCTCTAACTGTCACCCAAACCTGGTGATTCAGTCACCTAAAAACTCTTCACCCACCATCCCGCTACCACTGTCCATTCAGGCCTTCACTGTTGATCACCTTGACCATGGAGATGCCTCCTTAGACCAGACTCTAAGAGGTTCTCCAACCCATCTTCTACGCTGCTGCCGAGAGCTCTTTCTAAACCTAAATCTAGTCCAGACCACTCCTCTGCTTAAAACCCTTCAAAAGGTTCCATTGCCCCTAGGATAAAGCCTAAACTCTAAAAAATCTGGCCAGACCTTCCTGATATGGCTTCTGCCTTCTTCTCTACCCTTATGTCAGGCTCCTCCTTACTCCTTTACATTTGTCCTATTTTCCCCTCATTCTCTGAGTGAGAAGTGCTCTTTCTCCCACAGTTGTATTGAGATATAATTGACATATACATGTGACTATAACTGACTATATAAGTGTGAGGTATACAGCATAATGATTTTACACACACACACACACACACACACACACACACACACACACACACACACACCACACACCATGAAATGATTACCACAGTGTTTAAGTTAACATTCATCATCTCATATAGATACAACAAAAAGGCAGAAAAGGAAAAGAAACTTCTCTTCCCGTGATGAAAACTCTTGAGATTTTTCTCTTAACAACTTGTCATGCATATGAAACAGCCATATGAACTATAGTCATTATATTGTGTATTATATCCCTGGTACTTATTTTACTTATTTGTGTTATAACTAGAAGTTTATACTTTTTGACCAACTTCATCCAGTTTTCCCTCCCCCACCTTCACACCTTTTTGATTAACCACAAATCTGTTCTCTTTTTCTATGAGTTTTTTTTTTTTTTTAAGATTCCACATAAAAGTGAAATCATACAGTATTTGTCTTTCTCTGTCTGATTTATTTCACTTAGCATAATTCCCTCTAGGTCCATCAAGGTCTACTCATGTTGTCACAAATGGCAGGATTTCCTTCTTTTTTATGGTTGAATGCTATTTCCTTATAAGATGTGCTTTTTCTTGCATTGTAGTCATTTTACATCTTTTTTAAACATTCAAAAAAACATTTATTTCTTCTCTACTAAATGTCAGGCACTGTGCCTGATACTGAATCCACACAAGTGATAAAGACATAGTTTCTATCCTGTTGCTGAAGTAGACCAGGGCCTCAACACTCAAAGGCACACTGGGCTGACCTTACCAATGAGGGCAAAGGGCTGAGTGAAACATGGCTTCCTTGAACTACCCTACCTTTTATACTTTTGTTAGAAACTTGGTGTGAGAATCATTTTGCCTTAAAAACAAAAACAAAAACGAACGAACAAACAAAACTCCTCTACTATTAGAAAGACAACATCACAAACTTGATGATAAATGGCAACTGAACTAGGCCTCACTGCTATGGGCACAAGAAAGAATGGTGGGGACTGGGGCGAATCAGGCCCTGTTTCAAGGGGCAATCACTACTCAATTCCAGCCAGTCGATCCCAAGAGGGAATTATGAGAGAAATAAGGAATCTGAATTTTAATGTGAAACCTTCATTGTTGGCCAGTAATGAACTACAATAACAAACCCATACAACTCTATGGGCCTGACATAATATATTTGTGGATTTGCCTTTTCTCTTTGTCCTCTTGTGTGAGAACTCTGATTGTTCTAACTGCGTGATTCACATATTACATTCTGTTTACCTAGAAAACTCTTTCTCATCCTCTGGGCCTCAGCTTAAAAGCTACTTCTGCATAACCTTCCTCAACCGCTACTCTCAACTCTCAACTGTGTCCGGTTCCTCTTCGGGGCGCTTGCATGATGGCACTACAGGGCAGCTTGCTTTCTCTATCATAGCACTTATTTTACTGTATTGTAATCACCTTGGTAGTTTTTTCTCTCATAGTCGGTAGGATTCTCCATGAGGACAGTAGCTCCCTTGATGGTGTCGACTTCTGTTCCCTGTATGCCTGGAGGACTCCGGAGGACAGGGTGTTTAGATATTAATGATCAAATTAATGAGTGAGTGCATGAGTGACATTTATATTCTCCAATATGCATGGCTCTGAGCCTGCTGCATTCTGTCTACTCATCTAGGTTTTAGGTTGTTCATTTATTTGCAGGATTCTGTCCTGTCTGTCTTTTCCTCATCTTCACACTCCAGGCTTTGGTCATTGTCCTCAGCCCTCACTGAAGAGGGGTGAAGGGGTTTAATTTGGTTTGCTTCTTGCCAGAAAGGTCAGAGTATGAATAAAAAGCAGATCCCTTGTTGGGCAGAAACATGAATGCTCAGACACTTTCTGTATAACACAATCCATCCAATCTCTCTCCCTCACCAACTTTGTGGGCATCAGTGTTTAATCATTCTGTACCTAGGATCATCTGACTCCATAAAAGCTCCTTGATATCAGCAAAATGTACCAAACACTTTTGTTAAATAGGGGCAATGCACTCAGAGAAAATTTTTATTACAATAAGTATTTTAGTTAAGACCTTGATATTATTCTAAGTCAATTTTTCAGAGTAAATATTCTATTTAATTTGTTAAGAGGCTAAGTTTTTTTTTCATAAAAATTGTCTTTGATTTATCAGTTTAGTTTCTGAATTTTTATGTAAAGTCTAAGAGGTACATTATACATGGATGAAATTGTGGGTGTCTCAGTGCTGGGTTGGTGAGAGATCTTATGCTGGGTCCATCTGGTTTCACTGTGGACACTTTCCGTTCTTGGTCCAAGAGACCATCCAAGGTAGTAGGTCCTGGTTTCTCAGGTCTTGGGCAGAGTCAGATCACTGCTTGGATTCTGCTTCAAGAAGGGATGGTAAATATCCCGCCCGAATGGTTTTACCCTGTCCTCCCCCATTTCATCTCGTGCCAGGCTACTCTGGTGATCCCAGTTTTACTGAACACAGCTGTACCTGTCTGAACCCTGTCCTCTGCATAGCCGTATGGTACATTGTGGGGTGGAGCCTGTTTGCCTCCCTTGCTATATAGGATGTCATTGTGGGAAACAGGGATGAGAAGGAGGTAGGCCTGTCCTTGTGTCCCTTTTCACCTCCCACTCCCCTACATTCCCTTCTGTGTATCTTTTGTTCAAAAGGAGAGGAAGAGTCGTTAAGGGGTGGAGGCAACTGTGTTACTCATTCATTTCTGAATAAATGTTGTTATTCCTAAAAAAAAAAAAAGTACGGGGATAATCTCCCCACCCCAAGTGTCCAGGACACTATTTTCTAGTCAGTGCAGGTGTGTGCATGCATGCATACATGTATATATGCATATGTGTGCATGTGTGCATTCATGTGTATGTGTGTGCAGATATGTATGTGTGTGTGTGTGCAGGGCCCTACAAGTGCCCTGGACCATTTTTGTCATGAAGTGGATTGGACAAGGGGCTAGGCAAACTCTTGGGACAGATGAGATGACTATCTCTTCTCCTGGGCAACTCCTTGATTATGTGCCGGTTACTTTTGGAAGTCATCAACAGATAACAACAAGGGAACCAGATTTCATTCAGCTCCCAGGCTGACGATGGTGATGGATGGTGCCTGCTTGGAGAAATGCCTGCAGTCTCTCCATCCCACTGTTTCTGTCCATGTGATTCCTCCTCTTCTCTCTCAGCCTGTTGAGTCTTTATTCTACTCTAGTGGCAACAACAACTTGCTCTAAAAGTATGCTCTAAATCTTTCTGTCTTACACCTGGATCAAGTGGCATTTGAACTCAATATTTAAGCATCTGCCCTCTTGGTTTTCTGGTTCCTCAGTGTCCTCTTCACCTGCAGCCATTAAGTGACTCATATCTATGTGTCTGGACATATGCAGAGGTGTATATCCTTGGAAGAACAGTGAAGAAATTTCATAAGAGCAATCATGAAGGAAAAACACACTGATTACTCCTTCAAAATGTTATTTTATACCACACAAGCATATCTTATATCCTACTTGTCTTTAAATATATGTTCAAAATTTTAATGGGAGAACATCTTTAGGGGGCAAACTTAAAAAATTTGCCATATTTGCTAAGCTGCCCAGAGTATAAACCCTTTAAAAAGTAAAATAAGGATGATAGCTCTTATCATCTTTGGTTTTCAAAGGGCTTTTACATGATGTTTATGTTATCCTCATAAGAGACCATGAAACAGTTTAACAGTTGAAGTCTCAGAGAGGTTATGTGACTTCCACAAAGTTGCAAGGTGAGTAAATGGCAGAGGATCCAGGCCTTTGAACTCCAGTCCAGTCTTGTTCTGCTACCCCAGGCTGCCTCTCCATGATATGGAAGGTCTAACCCTGTCACTGGGGAATACCCACCCAGGAGGTGCCTGCGGGGTGGGGACAGGATGTGTCCTCACCCATAGCACCTTACACATTATTCAGCATCCTGTGGACAGTGAGCCCTAGACAGACAAGCTGCCCTAGGTGATCTTTCAGGTAAAGGACCTCTTGGCCTTCTTTTCCCTAACATGATTGACATGACTGCAGAAACCTCTGACCTCTGTTTAGGTATTTAATTAATTAGTTAATCCACCCATCAATTTTTATTTATCGATGCCTAGTCCTGGGCTTGGTGAGAGAGATATGTGGTTGTTCCCCATTTGGGCTAGAATGCAGAAGATTGAGGATTCCTGACAGTAAGTGCCTGACAGTCACATGTAGCAGCGGAGGTGATCATGCAGTGCTGTGGGACAACAGAGGTGGGACCATCACCAAAACCAGGGGCAGGGGAAGTTTTCATGGAGTGAAATGTTGGTCAGGCTGGAGTCGGGAGGGGCATCCCAGCAGAGGGGTCAGTTTGAAGAAAGTCATGGAAACCTGAGCATTAATAGGTCAGTGCTCTTGGTGTTGAGCTTAGGGCATGAGTGACCAGAGAAGAGGCCTTGAAGACAGACAGAAGTGAGATTGTGAGGGGCCCTAAAACATAGACTAGCTCAGGACCGTAAGCTGAAAAATCTTTCCTGTTGCAGCATGGAGGATGAATTAGAGGGAAATGAGACTTCAGGCTGTAACATCAGTTAGAAGATGAAAGCTTAACCCTGGGCACCATCCGAGGCTGGGGAGAGGGCAGGGATGCATTCCAGAGATGGTTAGCAGAGAGAATTGACATCAGTGGAGATGGATTTGGTGTGATGATGGGTGAAAGAGAGAAAGTCTAGCCCGACATCCTGTTCCTGGACAATCTGAAGACGTTGCTGCTCATGAGAAGGCAGGCGTGCAGGGTGAATCTGGTTTGGCCGGGTAGACTGGAGGGCCCTGAGGCGCTGTTTAACAGGCAGGAAAGAATGATGGTGCAGTGTTTCAGAACAGGGCGTGAGCAGAGCACATTTGCAGCCCTGAAGAAACTTATTTGGAGAAGCTCTCCTTGCCTCTCCACCCCTCCCGGAATATCAACTAGAGATCTGAGAGAGGATGTGGGTTAGCACCGAGGAGGTGTTCTCACTGCCCTGCAAACTTCTGTCTTCATGCTACCGACCTTCATCTCATGAGCTTAAGGTCTGCTTAGGCAATGAGGAGAGAGAAAAGAAGGGAACAACTTGCAACGCAGCTGCAATTAAAATCAAGAATTAAAGAATAATGCCCTTGCCAGGCCTGTCAGGGGAGAAGAGGAATAAGTTCAAATTAAACCTCAGTTGATCCGGATCTGAAATAGATTTAAGCAAGCCAGGGCAGGTTTTTAAATCAAAACCTGTGCTTCGGGTTCTTTTTGTTAAAGAAATGCCCTTATTTGATGGAACACCAAAACCTCATTAAATTGCAAACACTGGACTATAAAAGATGGAGAATGAGCAATTCCACTTAAACGCTGCAGCTCTCCACACGTTGCCCCAGAAGGACAATGAGTTCTAAAGGTCAGGGTTACACAAGGCATGGTAAGCGTTTTTCTCTTTCGAACACTAAACAGGTTTGGAAAATGGCCAATGAGAGAGAGAGAGAGAGAGAGAGAGAGAGAGCGAGAGGGAGCAAGAGCACGCGCATATGCACAGGAGAGAGACAGTCTGTAGTCAGCCTCCTTCAGGAATGAAAAATAAACTTTTTCCCCCCCTGCAGAAAAAAATAAAAAATTAAAAAAAACCCTGAAGAAAAGCAGACAGCTGCTAACTAGTTGTCTAGCTGTCTATTTGTGGACACTTCCTTTCATCTTGTCATATCTTTTGTGCTGTTTGAAATGTTGGGAGCTTAAGAGTGGAAGAACGCTCAGTGGAATCCAAACTTTTATTAAAAGAAAGGGAAAAGGAGATGGCAAAGTTCTGACAACAAGTGTGTGTTTAGATGTCAGGGCCATATTCTGCCCAAATACCAGGCAGAGGGGTGAGTTATTTTTAGCCAAATGAAGGAAAGTACACGCTTCTGTTAAAAAATACATAAGAAGATAATATATAGGAAGTCAACCTATTTTGTGGGGAGGCAGAGGAGAGATACAAATGGACTTTAAGAAGGGGCTGGAGGAAAGGGGCCTCCCTCCCTGGCTTGGCCAGGGTTCCTTTGTTCTGGCTCATTGGAATGCTAATTTCTGCTCCATTGTCCCAGAGAATCCACACTGCTTTCTCTCACTGGAAGCCCTTTCTCACTCTCTTGTCTTTGGTGGTCTTCACCAGCTGCTCCTATTAGCTTAGAGCCTCAGGAGATTTTATTTCCACGAATGCTAGAATGTCGTTTTGCCCAGACCTCTTTCTTTTTGATCGATTCCTCAATTTGATTTTCATTCCTTCTTGCGTTCTTCGTCAGGGGTTAGACCACCAGATTATGGTTTCCTTGTCAAAATTAGAAACCCAAAGTGGACTGTCACAAGGATCCTGGGGTTTCTGCCTTTGACATCCATTTCGGAGGAAATAGAGATTGAAATCTTAGCAGGAGAATCTCTTCAGGGACTCTTTGATTTTCCTTTAAAAGGAACCAAGTCCTGAATTAAAATAAATACCTAGACTTCAGATGAGGCCGCGGTGAATCAACAGAGGGCCCAAGTCTTTGTTTCTCTGGCTGTCTGTGTGCACCATAATTAGGGGGAAAGAGCTTAGGGAATTATCTACAGCTCAGCTTTCACAGTCAGTTTTCTTTTTAAACTGGATTCCTACCATAATACTCAGAAAATGTATTTGAAGGACTACGCCGAGTGCCTGTGGTGTGCTGCGGCAGTGTAGACGGGCAGGAGCAGCCGAGATGGTCAGCTCGTTCATGTCCTGAAATACCAACAGCTTTCAGTTTACACACCTCTGTGGTACTTATGGCTTTCCCCCTGGCATTAGAACAAGTCGTGTTCTCCTTTTATTTCTTCTGCTGTATCAGGAGGCAGCTGGTGGAAAGTGGCAGGGGGTCAGCCAGATCTGGCCTTGACCACACCTCCTCACTGGGCCTCAGTCTCCTTACCTGTAGAGTGGGGATAATCTACTCTGTGGTTCTGAGGATTAGATGAGATCATGTATGTAGAGTTTCAGGGATCTGGAAGGTATTCAAGAAATATTAATTACATACTTTTCTATTCCTCCACCTTGCCCTGTAGAAGATAGAGTATGATTCTAAACTTAACAGTTTGAGTCTGTCCGTTGAATGTGCTATGCTTCCTTGTGCCTCAGTGATTTATTAAACGTGATTGCCCTTCTGATTGGAATGGTCTTTCTCAGATCCTCTGCAGCTGGCTCTTGGCACAAAGCTCAAGCCTAAGCACAAATATTACCTCTTTTAGAGACCTTTCTTGACCTGGCTAGGGTCACCTTTGGCTGGTCTTATTCTAATAACCCTGTTTCTGTTTTCATAGCACCTAATGGCCCATCTGAAATGTTCTTATTCTTTTGTTTTGTCTTGATATATATTATCTACTTCCTTCTACTAGAACACAAGGACCACAAGGATGGGAACTTTGTCTTGTTCTCTAGAATAGCGCCCAGCATAGAAGTTTATACTTTGGTCTGCTGCTGGCTGGGGATATAGGCATGAACGAGACCCAGATTCTGCTCTACAGGAGCTTGCAGACATGTAAGCCAATAACTATAATGTGCACTGGATTCTTCTGACCATCTACTTTTGACTTCCACAGAGGAGACAGACATATATACATACAGTACAGTGAGGTCAGTGTGTCATTAAAAGTGTGTTCTAGGTATAGCTGTGACACAAAAGAAAAACTTGATGACTCTGCCTGGATGTCCCAGGGAAGGCTTCTGGGAGAAGATGATAACTCAGCTAGGCTTTGTGGGATGAATAGCAGATCCTGGCTAGGTGGCTAGGCTGGAAGTGCATTCTAGGCAGGGGAACAGCATGACACATGGTGATACAAAGCGGCACTCAGCATATATCGGAGCATACCTTGTTCAAGTTTCTATATTAAACCTGTAAAATGTCATCACATAGGCTTCTGCTCTGCATTCCTACCTGTCAGGGTTGTTTTCAATTCTTCATCCCAACATCTGTGATATTAATATTCTCTCCTGATTTACGGTCATCTGAAATGTGTCCGCAAAGCCCTATAAAACTGACCATCGGGGAGAGAGTTGGTCAGGAAAAGTATAAAATTGAGCCGGTCACAGCGGGGCAGGACAAGTGCGGGGTTTGGGGTGGGGAAGAGCCCAGGATCTGAAGTTGGAAGACTTGGAACCTTACATTTTTCTGTCGCTTTTTATGTAGCTTGAGGTGGGTCATTTAATCTCTTTAAACCTCAGCTCGTTCATGTATATATATAAAAAAATAACAAACCAAAAAACAAAGTATAGCTAATAGTACCTGGTAAGGAATGGGAATCATAGAAAAAAATTTGAGCCTTCAAGACGTCTTCACCACAATTGAAGTGGTGCCAATGGCTATGAGTACATGGAGGTGCTAGGATTCTATGGGCTTTACATGCTACTTCTGCTTGCTTTTTTTCCTAACGTTTTTCACGTTTAGGTTTATAAAGCTTTTTTACTTCCCTTTCTTTCCAGTCTCCTCTACATTCATTTGTAACCCCAAGTATTGGTGTTTCTTTCATGCTACCAGTCAGCAGTTCAGCACTGGGGAGATTTCCATCCCAAATAGGTCTCCAAGAAGTAGATCAAATAATATCCATTTTTTTTGTGTCTCTCCTCATAGAGATGTGGATGAGGATTAGAGAGAGTCACTAGGCATCTTGCCTTATGTCAGTGCGTTAAATCCATGTTTTAGATTGCGTAGGGTGTAGGTCTCTCTGTTGCTATGATATGAGCTGGGGTTTTGTCCTCCACTGGCTGTGTCATCGTGTGTATACCCTTTGAGAGCTTTAAGGAACATCAAGCACCATCTCATCCAGCTCCCTGTTTTACAGAAGAAACTGAAGAGAGGAAGGGATTTCTTCAAGCCTTGACAATAAATGAGCCAAAACAAAGTAAAGCAGACAACAAAAGTAAATGACCTTGATACAATCTTTACTATTCTATTTGTATTTTAAAATCTATGTAAAAATGATCAGTATACTAATTTGTCCCAAAAAGCATCACGGTGTCTTTTAAAAACATACACTACAAAACTATTTCTATAAAATAATTGAGAACGAGAATACAAGCCACAGACTGAGAGAAAATATATGTAAAAGACGTATCTGATAAAGGACTGTTATCCAAAAATATACGGAAAAAAAACCCTCTTAAAACTCAAAAATAAGACACAAAGAACCCAACTAAAAAATGGGCAAAAGAGCTAACAGACACCTTACCAAAGAAGATAGACAGTTGGCAAATAAGTATATGAAAAATGCTCAACATCATATGTCATTAGGGAATTTCAAATTAAAACAACAGTGAAATACTACTGCGCACTTATTAGAATGGCTAAAATTCAAACCACTGACAACACCCAATTCTGGATAAGATAGAGCAACAGGAGCCCTCATTTGTTCCTGGTGAGAATGCAAAATGGTACAGTCTCATTAGAAGACCATTGAAAGTTTCTTTAAAAGCTAAACATACTCTTACATTACAATCCAGTAATTGCAGTTGTTGATATTTACCCAAAGGACTTGGAACCTTATGTCTGCACAAAACCATGCACACAGATGTTTATAGTAGCTTTATTCATAATTGCCAAAACTTGGAAGCCACCAAGATGTCCTAGATATTCACAGCGGGTAAATGAATAAATGAACTCTGGTACATGCAGACGACAGAATAGGATTCAGTGCTAAAAAATGATGAGCTATCAAGCCATGAAAAGGCTTTACGTATGCATTACTAAGTGAAAGAAGCCAATCTGAAAAGGCTAAATACTCTTTGGCCACAACCATATGACATTCTGGAAAAGGTAAAATTATGGAGACAGTAAAAGGATCAGTGCTTGGCAGGGATTGGGGGTTGGAGGGATGACCAGGTGGCGCACAGGTAATATTTAGGTCAGAGAAACTATTCTAGATGATACTATAATGGTGGATATATGTCATTATATATGTATCCAAAGCCATAGACCATACAACACCAAGAGTGAACCCTAATATAAACTGGATTTTGAGTGATATTGATGTGTCATGATGTATGTTAATAGATTATAAAGAATATACCAGTCTGGTGAGTGATGTTGATAATGGGGAAGACTGCATGTGTGGGAGAGAGAGGTATATGAGAATCCTCTACTTTCTGCTCAATTTTTTTGTGAACCTAAAACTGCTCTAAAAAATTAAGTCTTTATATAAAAAGTACTGGAGGAAATTAGGGTAAAAGGAAAATAATGACAGGGAAGTAAGTTCAATACCTGGATGAGGTTAACAGATAGAATGTATGCCTTGAACTTTTGCACACTCACTAGAGGTAGGGCACATGTTTAACTTATGAGCAGCTATTTCAAAAAAGGAATCAATCCATAAATAAAAAACAGTGTAGCCCGGTCAATCCTGGAACTCAGACCAGAGAAGAATTTCTCTTGTGTTTCTTTGTACCAGGGACAGAAAGAACTCGTGAACAACATCCTCAACAACATTTATTGTGTAAACAAACCAGTGGCATTCATAGGTTAGAGGCCTCGGCCTTATAACGCTATTTTCCCACAGGGTTTCTAGTCTCAGTGACCACTCGGGGCATTCTGGCAGGGAAGTGTGGGTTTATGTGAATAAGAGGTTGGGAGGCCTCCTGAAAGAAATGGCCAGCATGAGCACTAGGGCTGACTGCTACCCATCAGGGAAGAAGGGGATGTCCTCAAGTCTTGGGCAGCAGAATGGACACTGGTGAGGATTGGCATTCACTTGCCATTAATTAAATGACAGGACAATGGAGCGATTTCAGATATGGCACTGTAATCATGTTGACCTCCTTTCCTCTAAGGAACTTATTTTAGTTTCTTAAAGAACATTGTACAAAATCAAAAGAATGAGGAAATTTTAAAAAATCAACTTCACTGAGTCGTAATTTGCATACAAGGAAATTTATGCATGCTAGTGTAACAGGTTCCTGACCCATGGAACTACTACCCCAGTGAAGATACAGCACATTTCCATCTCCACAGCCAGTTGTCTTAATGTCTTTCTCTTTTCAGTCAATCTCTTCCTCCTGCCTCCCCTCGCCACTTCCCATACCAGGCAAATGCTGATTTGATTTATATCACTACAGATTAGTTTCATCTGGCTAGTATTTGATGTAAATGGAATCATGCAATATATGTTCTTTTGTGTCTCATTTCTTTCACTTTGTATAATGTCTGTGAGATTCATCAGTATCATTGTATATATCGATAGTGCTTTCCTTTATTGTTGACTACTATTCTGTTTCACAAATATACCACAATTTTTTTTTTATTCACCTGTTGATGAACAACTTTGGTTATTTCTAGCGCTGGGATATTTTGATTAAAGCTTCTCTGAAATCCATGTAACAGTATAACTGTGGACACATGTCATTTCTACTACTACTTTGACTAGCAGGTACTGTTGTGTGTTAAAGGTTACTCACTGCTCATGTTTGTATCCTCCTGCCTGCTTCCTGCTTCCTTTTTTCTTTCATTTTCTTTCCTTTTTTTTTTTTTAATTTTAGTAGAATATTTGTCTGTTTATTGATATAAGTGAGGCAGTTTCAAATCACTAGGATCAGCCTCTACTTCTATTTCTTTTTTTTAAATTAAATTTATTGAGATGACGTTGGTTAATAACATTATATAAGTGTCAAGTATACAATTCTATAACACATCATCTATGTACTGCATTGCATGATCACAAATGCAGTCTGGTCTTCCTGTGTCACCATATATTTGACCCTCTTTGCCCTTTTCATCCTCCCCCCGCTTCCTTTCTCCTCTGGT